>NC_088883.1:7005916-7216187 GCF_032884065.1 Artemia franciscana
TGCCCGTCCCCAACGCCTCGCTCTTTACGCTAAAGTTTGACTCGATCAAAACTCTACTTTTTAAAACATTAAAAAAACTTTAGCGGAAAGAGCGAGGGGTCGCGGAGGGAACAGCCTCTTTCATGTGAGGAGTAATTTCTGTTCGTTTTAAGTTTTAATGTCGCTCTTTACTTTCATTTTTAAAAAACCTGTTTTTTCATTTAATTTCTGAACGTTTTTGAATTAATGCATGTTTTGATTTTTGCTCTCCGCAGATGAATAATTAAAACAAAATTTGCATATTTATTTTTTTTGGCTAAATGGCTTTCTCATAGTTTTGATCGAACGGTTTTGAGAAAGAAGGAGCGGGGAATTTTTTACAAACGTTTTTACTAGTAAAAGATATACGTACCTTACGAATTAGTTTACGTAACAAACTTCTATATTCGTATGTATTTATTACGTATATGAGGGGGTTTGCCCCCTCATCAGCACCTCGCTCTTTACACTAAAGCTTAAATTTTGTCCGAATTCCTTAAGAATGGCCCCTGAATCACAAGAGCCGTAGAATGAATAGATGAAATTACTAAAAATGCTTTAGCGCAAAGAGCGGGGTATTAGGAGGAGTTGACCCCTCATATGCATAATAATTTCTGTTCGTTTTAAGTTTTAATGCTGCTCCTTACTTTCAGTTGAAAAAACTTTTTCATGTCTATTTTTTTCATTGTTTTTTTTTAAATAATGCTAGAAAACCCTGCGCCCCCTTCATGAAAATTTTCTTCCCCCATGACAAATTCCTCCACGGAAAGCTCCCCAAAATAACCCCCTCTTCTCACTCCCTCCCCCCCAACCAAAAATTTCCCCTGAAAACATCTGTATACTTCCCAATAACCATTACTATACGTAAGCACTGGTCCAAGTTTGTAACTTGTAGCCCCCTCCCACGGGGACTGTGGGGGAGTAAGTCGTCCCCAAAGACATAGTTATAAGGTTTTTCGACCACGCTGAATAAAATGACAATCTCAGAATTTTTATCCGGTGACTTTGGGAAAAGATTAGCGTGGGAGGGGGCCTAGGTGCCCTCCTATTTTCGGTCACTTAAAAAGGGAACTAGAAGTTTTCATTTTCGTTAAAATGAGCCCTCCCGAGACATTCTAGGACCATCGGGTCGATACGATCACCCCTGGGGAAAAAAGCAAACAAATGAACACGCATCCGTGATCTGTCTTCTGGCAAAAAATACAAAATTCCACATTTTTGTAGATAGGAGCTTCAAACTTCTACACTAGAGTTCTCTGATACGCTGAACCTGATGATGTGATTTTTATTAAGATTCTATGACTCTTAGGGGGTCTTTCCCTCTGTTTTTTAAAATAAGACAAATTTTCTCAGGCTCGTAACTTTTGATGGGTAAGACTATACTTGATGAAACTTAGGAAAAAAGCATTCCATAATACAACATTAAAAATTCGTTTCTATATTAAACTGTAAAAAAACCACTCTCATCTGTACATCAATACAATTTTTAATAAGATCAGCTTAAACACCTTATTTTTGCTTTCTATTTACATGAAAAACTGGCATTCTTTTACATTGATATTATATGTCGATTTTTCACCAAAGGAAGTTTCACAAAGGCCTAAAATATTAGTACCCGAATTAAATAAAATTTCTCTATTCCATTTTTATTTTGTTTCTGTATTTGTAATTTGATGCATAATCAAACAGTTCGTAGTAGCGAACTGTAAGTAAGTAGCGACCAGGCTCAATAATAACCCATAATCTAAAAAACAGAATTTTGATACCAATAGATATATCAAAAGAATTGGTTTGTTATGCTGATTCCAAATATATAAGCTTCAGTATATTTAGCCTTACCCTTCAAAAGCTACGAGCCTGAGAATAATTGTCTGATTTTCGAAAAATGGAGGAAAGAACCCCTAGAAGTCATAGAATTTTAATAAAAACACATCAAAAGATTCAGTGTATCAAAAAACCCTATTGTAGAGGTTTCAAGCTCATATTTGCAAAAAAATGTGGAATTTTATTATTTTTGCCAGAGAAAGATCACGGATGCGTGTTTTTTTTCCTCTGGGGTAATCGTTTCGACCCAGTGGGCCTAGAATGTCGGGAGATGGTTAATTCTAGCTCTAGTGTCCCTCTTAAGTGACTAAAAATTTTAGGGCAACTAGACCCCCTCCCACGCCACTTTTTGCCGAAAATCGTCTGACCAAATTTTTTTAGATAGCTTTTTTTTCAGCATAGTTGAAAGGCCCATTAACTGTGTCTTTGGACACAAAAGTTTGAAATTTTCCCTTTGTTTTATTTATTATTGGGAAGTACGTATTTATTTATCGGGTGGGAAGAGAGGGCGAATCTTCTGCTGGGAGAATTTTCCATGGAGAGGGAAGTTTCCTGGGGGTGAACCTTTCAAGGGAAATTTTACACTGGATGAATTTGCCAGAATTCCTTTATGTAATTTCTTTATATGTCTTGCTTTCTCTTTGCCGATTCAATTTTACGCGTTGAGATGTTAAAGGTAATTGTTCGGGGTAATCAAACAGTTCGTGGTAACGAACTGTAGTAAGGAGCGACCCGGCTCAATAGTAAACGAAACTCTAAAAAACGGAATTTCGATACTAAAAGATATATCAAAAGAATCGGATTTTTATGCTGATTTTAAATATATAAGTTTTATCAAATTTAGTCTTTGTCCAAAAGTTACGAGCCTGAAAAAATTTGCCTTTATTTTGGAAAATAGGAGGAAACACCCCCTAAAAGTCATAGGATCTTAACGAAAATCACACCATCGCATTCAGCGTATCAGAGAATCCTATAGAAAAATGCTGTGGGGGCCCCCTCCCACGCTCTTTTTTCCTCAAAGTCAACAGATCAAAATTTTGAGATAGCCATTTTGTTCCACATAGTCAAAAACCAATATAACTATGTCTTTGGGGATGAATTACCCCCCCCCCCACAGTCCCTGGGGGAGGGGCTGCAAGTTACAAACTTTGACCAATGTTTACATACAGTAGGCCTAATGGTTACTGGGAAGTGTACCGACGTTTTCAGGAGGAATTTTTTGGTTTGGATTTTGGGTTCAGGGGAGGGAGCTATATGGGAGGATCTTTCCTTTGAGGAATATTTCATGGGGGAAGAGAAATTCAATGAAAAGGGCGTAGGATTTTCTAGCAATACTATTAAAAAAAAACAATGAAAATATAAACATGAAAAGGTTTTTTCAACTGAAAGTAAGGAGAAGCATTAAAACTTAAAACGAACAGAGATTATTACGCATATGAGGGGTCCTAAACCAACTTTAGCATAAAGAGTGAGGTATTTAGGAGGAGATAAATACTTCGCTCTTTATGCTAAATTATTTTTAGTAATTTCAAATATTTATTCTACGGCCTTTCGGATTCAGGGGTCATTCTTAAAGAATTGGGACAAAACAAGAGTTAGTTTGAAGAGCGAGGTATTAACGAGGGGACCAACCCCCTCATATATATAATCAAAAATATAAGAATTTAAAAGTTTGTTACGTAAGTTAATTCTTAAGTTACGTATATTTTTTACTAATAAAAAGGTCCGTTAAAAATTAAAAGTTCTAGTTGCCTTTTTAAGTATCCGAAAAATTGGAGGGCAACTAGGCCTCCTTCCCCACCCCTTATTTCTCAAAATCGTCTGATCAAAACTAAGAGAAAGCCATTTAGCCAAAAACAGAATTAATATGCAAATTTTCATTTTAATAATTTATGTACGGAGAGCCAAAATCAGACATGCATTAATTCAAAAACTTTCAGAAATTAAATGAAAAAAACAAGTTTTTTGAAATGAAAGTAAGGAGCGACATTAAAACTTAAAACGAACAGAAATTACTCCGTATATGAAAGGGGCTTTTCCTCCTCGACACCCCGCTCCTTGCGCTAAAGTTTGATTCTTTCTCGCAATTCTACTTTTTAAAACCATAAGAAACTTTAGCGTAAAGAGCGGGGTGTCGAGGAGGAAAAGCCCCTTTCATATACGGAGTAATTTCTGTTCGTTTTAAGTTTTAATGTCGCTCCTTACTTTCATTTCAAAAAACTTGTTTTTTTTTTATTTAATTTTCACCAGAATTGAATTGTCCAGAGGATATTTTTAAGGAGAGGGGAATTTTTCAGTGGAGGTGGAGCCAGGTATCCTGGCGTTATTTAAAAAATGATCTGAAATTAAACAAAAAATGAGTTTTTTCAACTGAAAGTAAGGAGCAACATTAAAACTTAAAACGAACAGAAATTATTACGTACATGAAGGGGATTTCTCCCTCCTCAACACCTCACCTTTTTTTCACTAACATTTAAATTTTGTCCGAATTCTTCAAAAATGACTACTGAAACACAAGGGTTGTTTAATTAGAACTATAGGTAACATTTTTAAAGTGCTGAAAAACCGTAGCATGAAATACAAAGTTTTGAGGAGGGGCAACCCCACTCATATACATAATAATTTCTGTACGTTTTAAGTTTTAATGTTGCTCCTTATTTTCAGTTGAAAAAAACTTGCTTTTTTCCTTTATTTCATGAAGCTTAGAGCCTAACATTCTTCTATAGGCAATGGAAAAAGTATGTCAATTAAAGTAAAAGTATATAAAAATGAAAAAAGTAAGTAATTACAAAAAATAAACAAAACAATAGTCTACTTACAAAACTAAGATAAAAACTCCCAGCATTCAGTTTTGTTGAGCAATACCGAAGCGTTGGACGGATATTTATTCAAAATATCGACAGTTTTGAACTTGATTATCAAACACCAAAATATTTAATACCTTTAGATTCAGAGTTTTATAAGAAGCAACGCATTATAAAAGTAATTTGTTCAAAGAAAAACATTAAAACTAAGATTAAGAAAACCAGATAAAAATTTTAAGTCAGGTTTAAATACCAGAAACCAATATAGTTGACATCTTTATGCTTCATAACTTAAAAAAATTAAATCTTTTTCAAAGTGACAACTAAATAAATACAATCACTCCTGGAAAACGAAATAAATGACAATAAAACAAAAGAAACGTGTCCGTTAAGGGGGGAAAATACAGAAATTCCCAGCATTCCATTCATCGAAAACATTTTTGATTATAGTGGCTTCATATATCAGCTAACATAAGCTAACTTGAAGCGTGAACATAAGCTAAATTAGACGGATTATTTTTTCAAGTTACAAGGATAAACTATTATGAAAGTGTAAAGATTGAATCACATTAACTACGTCAATCGTACAAATACCGATCTACCTGTGTTTGCTGTGAAATTGTGCAAAAAAGATTGGGTTTGTTTGTTTTGCTAATTAATGGATTAGCTGACGTTGAGTCTGAAACTGCGTATGAACTGGATTCATTTCAAGGGATGCAGCCGAATAGACTAGTACATAACGCTATACTAAATTTTGCCTTGCGGGCGAAATCAAAAGGAAATGCAAATGCCGATATTATCAAAACTGGTTGCGATTTTTTCGCCGACGATTTGGTGAGCGAAGCGAAGAAAACGATTTGGTCTGTGGCGAATTATGCTACTCGACCAACCGAAAGGCTGAAAGTTGCTGATACATTTGCAGACATTTTGAAAGTTTTAGACTACTGTGATAAGAGTTCAGTGGAACTGCCGAAGATTGTTATATACGAACCGGACGAAGTCCCCACAATTCCTGGTGAGGCAAGCGTTACGTTAACCCACAAGGTAAATGATTTATGTCTAGAATTTAAGAACTTTGTGTCTACGGCTAAAGTACAGAGCCTCTGCTGCCCTTCGGCGAGTAGTGTCCCAGGCCCTGTCAATCCTGTAAGAGTCAATCCCCAGCCATCCTATGCCGTTGTTCTTAAAATGCCAAAGTTTTTTGATAATCCCGTTGCTCGCAAGCAGTTTTTGGATAGCATCTGCCCCAACTCAGCCGAAATAAGTGAGCTAAAAAGGGTGAGACAGGACTGGAAATTGTTCGTCAAGTCCAAATCTTCTGCTGAAAAGATCGTTGAGAAAATGAAAGTTAGTAAGCCGGAGGTCTCTGCCATGCTCAAAGAGAAAATGTTTATTGCTGTATTGAAACAGGTTCCACCTAGTATGACCCATACTGATATAGAATCCCTTGTTCCAAGTGCATTAAAAGCAATAGAAATCGGTAGCTTTGAGCGCTCCAAAATGTTCAAGCTGTATTTCGGGACCAGTAAGGATCTCGAAGACTTTCTTGCAGTCTCAGTCCGAATCGGTTATGAGAAGCTGCCTGCTGAAGAATTCAAATTTCTCCCAAAAAGATTTTATCCGTGCCATAGAGTTGGTCACTTAGCGACTAATTGCGTATTGACGCCTATATGTGGTCGTTGTGGTGCTTCTGATCACACATCCACGAAGGACAATTTGTGCACAAAAGATATGTTCTGCATCTTATGCAAAAAGAAAGGCCATACATGCTATAACATAAGATGTCCGGCTAATAAAGCGATAATCAATATGAGTTCCTACCAAAATGAATCTAGAACCCGCTTGTGCTAAGCATGCAGTTGCAACGTGGAATTTAAATGGAAATATCCTTAACCGGTCTGTTTTTATCGAGGACCTTCTTTCAAGATATGATATTGTGTGTTTGCAGGAACATTTTGCAACCTCTCTCAGCCTTACCTTATTGAACCTGTCACCAAACCATCAAGTTTTTACAGTCGCAGACAAACGCTCTCCTACTCATGGCCGGTCATCTGGCGGCATTGCGACTTACGTTAGATCCTCTCTATCCACTTCTATGTTTGACTCGGCATTAGACTTTCTCCCTGTCAAAATCCAAGATATGGTTATAGTGAATGTTTACCTCCCTACGAACTATCGTGATGATCGATTAGATAGACTGTTTGCCATAAGTATTGCAAGGCTATCGAAGTGTATTGATAAAATAAAAAAGTATGGACTTTCATGTCTTATAACAGGTGACTTTAACTGTGATCTTGAAAACCTAAGCGGCAACAACAGTTCAAGTTCTAATCGTGCTAATATGTTACTCGGTATGCTAGGTGATGAATTTATACTCGCGTCTAAGAATAAGAATTTTTCATATATTCATAATTCGGGAAGTATGTCAAACCTAGATCATGTTATGCACACTCGATCAGTTACATCGAATGAGGTTCTTGTTTCTGATTCAAATTTTACCATTTTACGACGACCATACCATTTATCAGACCATTTTACGTTGTTTTTCAATATTGATTCAAATGCTAGTTTTTCACCTTCTCCTGGAAGGCTCCAGAAGCGTCCTTATTTTGTTTGTGATTGGAAACGTGCGTCTATGAGTTCATTTCGGTCGACTTGTGATGAACTTGCTTCAAAAATCCGTCTTCCTTTTGATCTGCTGATGGTTAGTTCAAAGAACTATCCGGTGGAATTACGAATTCGGTTGAATATTTATTGTAGTGAGCTTGTACAGAGAGAGAGAGAGAGAGATCGGTATATTTAAAAACTATCGTAGCATAGAGCTAAATTCAGTTTTTTCACAAAAATTATACATTTAAACAAAAATCACACACTACAACTCAGCATTAAAAACTGATGTGAAAAAAGGCACAAATGAGTTTGCGTATCGATTGGTTCGTACTTTAGGGGGTACAAGTTTATTTCGTAATCGAGTTCGGCTATTGGGAGGGGCTGGTTTGGGTAGTAAAGATCGGTGGCTCTTATTGGCTAGGATGAATTTTCCAAATTGATGAATAAGATGTTCCAGCCGGACTTTAAGTGGAGATAAATTTAATTTAGCGAGGGCTTGATCGTAGGGTATGCCATGGTCTCGGAGTATAATCCTTGTTGCTCTTTTCTGGACGCACTCTATTTCGCGTAATAGGTACGCTGTGCGGATAGCAGATGGACCCCACACCGGGCACACTTACACGCATTACGTCTCGCTGAACAGTCAGCTGTACCGTCTAGACGGGTGTGGCCTGGTACCCAAGTTCAAGGCTGGTCTGCGAATTTTTTTTTGGCTTTTGGCTTTCGGTTTGGCGTGAGGCTGTCTGTCCACGAGACGGGTGGGTGAATAAGCTTATAATTCATAGTAAACGTAAATTCGCGAAAGAACTTTCACTAAACCGTAGTGCAACTTCGAATTCGTAGTGCAGTGCGCAGTGCATTATTCGTTCTTCATCTCAGGCTATCCTTACCCACCCAAATAAACTTTGGTCTTCATTGTTTAAAGAAAGATCTCATGTAACATTGACCTCAATATCTCGAGATAATTGGGTTCAGCATTATAGAAATGAATTTTCGGCTCCTGATATCAGGCTACAAAAAAGCTTTGGTGTGAAACTGGATGATTTATTCTCACGTAAGTGAGAAGAAAACAGTCCGGGTGTTATAATTACGAGGCGTTCTATCCGTACTGCTATTAGAAAACCAAAAAAAAAAGAAATCGCGCGGTTGTGATGGTATATCAATTCAGCACCTGCTGTTTTGCAGCGAGTTGTTCCTTGAGCACCTTGCCCTGCTTTTTCAAATGATTTTTAACCTGGGTATTGTGCACAATTATTTTTCAATAAGAATACTAACCTGTACACCTGTGTAAGAATACACCTGTGCCTAAAAAGGGAAAGCCACTTTGCCAGTGCTCGCCATTCCGACCTATAACTGTGGCTACAGTTTTTTGTAAGTTATTTGAGGCACTTATTGTTGATAAGCTGCGGTCAAAATGCACAGTTCCAGACCATTAATTCGGTTTTCAGCCTAGTCTAGGTTGTGGCCATGCTCTTTCTGCTCTTGTTTCGACCTTGATAGATGCTGAGAAAACCGGTGAGAGCATAGCTCTCGCTGCGCATGATGGTCAGAAGGACCTTCGATTCACTAATTCAAGAGCCGATTATTTTTGATATGGGCCTAGCAGGTGTTGACCCAAGTATGTTAAACCCTTTATATGATATGTATAAAAATTTAAAAGCTAGGCTTAAGCTACCGACAACACTAAACCTGACAAATAACCCAGTGCTTCCCGTTAAAAAAGGTGTAAGGCAGGGTGCATTGACATCACCTACCGCATTTAATAACAGCATCGTCAAACCGCAATCTAAGTCAAATCTGACATATATTCTGAGAGGGATTGATCTATCGCGGTTTAGAGGAGAAATTTATCCAGTATCAAGTAGAATATGGAAAAATAGGCCTTCAGTTTAATGAGGAGAAATCAGATGTGATGTTGTTTAATGCTAAGCAAGGGTCTGCTGTTGATGTTAGGTTGGATGGTGCTACTGTTCGGATTGCCGAGCACATAGTTTATTTGGGGATCCCTATTGGTCGGTCTATGCTAGAAACACGTCATCTTTTGCAGAGTCATCTGCAGAAACGGATCTCTTTAGCGTATAGCCGTTTTGTAGTTTATAAGCGTCAGTTTGATCGGCGGATTTCGGCCCATCTGTATAATGCAATTGCACTACCCCATTATCTGTATTTAAGTCCCTTTTGGAGGATATTCCAAAAGGAAGATAAGAAAGAATTGTAGTCTACATATTATAAATATACGAAGTACCTCTTACGGCTTCCATCATGGACAAGTAATCGTATTGTGACAAGTCGGTATGGGATTATCGACCCTAATGAAGCAATAATAGCCCAGATCGCCAGATATAATTTTAATATTGTTACTCATCCTTGGGCAATTATTTTGAGACAATAGGTTTTGTTTTTTGTAGTTAGATATCCATTTGTTCTTTATTTTTATTGTGTTTGTGTTTTCTTTTGTAGTGTGTTTTTTGCTTTTTTATCTTATACTCCATCTGTTTCTTTTGATGGGAAATAAATATATACATGCATAAATATATATATATATATATATATATATATATATATATATATATATATATATATATATATACATACACACACATATATATACATATATATATATATATATATATATACTCTTGCAATGCAATCAAAAGTTGACGGCATATTTATCACTGAAATCACCCCTTATTAAGTTATTTTATACAAACTTTTACGTTTGTAAAATTATACAAAATTTCTTGTGCAGTAATAACTGCATTAATTTACTAATAAGAAAATACATATGTAGGATCAAACAATTCGTGGTAACGAACTGTAGTAAGGAGCGACCCGGCTCAATAGTAACCAAAACTATGATTTTAAATATAGAAGTTTCATCAAGTTCAGTTTTACCCATCAAAAGTTACGAGCCCTAAGAAAATCTACCTCATTTTAGAAAATAGAGGGAAACACCCCCTAAGAGTCATACAATCTTAACAAAAATAACAACATCAGGTTCAGCGTCTCATAGAACCCTAATGTAAAAGTTTCAAGCTCCTATCTACAAAAATGTGGAATTTCACATTTTTGCCAGAAGACAGATCACGGATGCGTGTTTATTTTTATTTTTTATTATTTTTTTTTCCCAGGGGTGACCGTATCGATTCAGTGGCCCTAGAATGTCGCAAGAGGGCTCATTCTAACGAAAATTAAAAGTTCAAGTGCCTTTTTAAGTGACTAAAACCACTGGGCACCTAGGCCCCATCCCAAACTCATTTCTCCCCAAAATCACCGGATAAAAATTCTGAGATGGCCATTTTATTCAACATAGTCGAAAAACATAATAACTATGTCTTTGGGGACGAGTTGCTCCCCCACAGTCCCCGCGGGAGGGGCTGAAATTACAAACTTTGACCAGTGTTTACATACAGTAATGGTTATTGGGAGGTGTACAGATGTTTTCAGGGGGATTTTTTGGGTTTGGGGGGAAGAAGATGAGGAGGGGGTTACGTGGGGGTATCTTTCCATGGAGGAATATGTCATGGGGGAAGAGAATTTCAATGAAAAGGGCACAGAATTTTCTAGCATTATTTAAAAAAAACAATGAAAAATAAATACGAAAAGTTTTTTCAACTGATAGTAAGGTGCAAGCATTAGAACTTAAAACGAACAGAAATTATTACGCATATGAGGGGCTCACTTCCTAGTAATACCTCGCTCTTTACGCTAAAGTATTTTTAGTAAATTCAAGTATTTATTCGACGGCCTTTGTGATTCAGGGGTCATTCTTAAGGAATTGGGACAAAATTTAAGCTTTACTGTAAAGAGTGAGGTATTGACGAGGGGATGAGCCCCCTCATATACGTAATAAAAACAAAAGAATATAGAAGTTCGTTACGTAAGTTAATTCGTAAGTTATGTATATTTTTTACTAATGAAAACGTTCGTAAAAAATTAAAAGTTATTGTTGCCTTTATAAGTAGTCAAAAATTGGAGGGTAACTAGGCCTCCTCCCACGCTCCTTTTTTCTCAAAATCTTCCGATTAAAACTATGAAAAAGCCATTTAGCCAAAAAAATAATTAATATGTAAATTACGTTTTAATTATTTACATGCAGAGAGCCAAAATCAAAACATGCATTAATTCAAAAACTTAGAAATTAAATAAAAAGACAAGTTTTTTTTAACTGAAAGTAAGGAGCAGCGTTAAAACTTAAAACGAACAGAAATTACTCCGTATATGAAAGGGGCTTTTCCTCCTCAACGCCCCGCTCTTTACGCTAAAGCTTTTACTGTTTTAAAAAGTAGAGTTAAGAAAAAGAGACTACCAATTTTCATCGTCTTAGCACGTCGAGAAGCACCGCACTCGCCAAATCACAGCACCCCCCTAACTCTCCCAAAGAGAGCAGATCCAGACCTGTTACATCAATCACGTATCTACGACATTTGCTTATCCTGCCCACCAAGTTTCATCCCGATCTCCCAACTCTAATCGTTTTCCAATATTTCCGGTTTCCCCTCCAACTCCCCCCAATATCACCAGAGCTGATCGGGATTTAAAATAAGAGCTCTAAGACATGAGTTCCTTCGAAATATCAAATTTCATTAAGATCCGGTCACCTGTTCTTAAGTTAAAAATACCTCAATTTTTCTAATTTTACTGAATTAACATCCACTCCGACTCCCCCAAAGAGAGCGGATTCAGTCCGGTTATGTCAATCACGTATCTAGGACTTGTGCTTATTCTTCCTACCAAGTTTCATCGCGATTTCTCCACTCTAAGCGTTTTCCAAGATTTCCCGTTTCCCCTTTTAAACTCCCCCAATATCACCGGATAGGGTTGGGATTCAAAATAAGAGCTCTGAGACACGGGGTCCTTCTAAATATCGAATTTTATTAAGATCTGATCACCCATTCGTAAGTTAAAAGTACCTCTAATATTTTTAGCCCCCCAGATGGTCGAATCAGGGAAACAACTGTTATCAAGTGAATAAATGCAGGTCCCTGACACGCCTACGATTTTAATGGTCTTAGCACGCCCAGAAGCACCGAACTCACCGAAGCACTGGAAATCCCCCCTTTAACTCCCCAAAGAGAGCGGATCCATTCCAATTATGTCAATCACGTATCTAGAACTTTTGCTTATTCTTCCCATCAAGTTTCATCCCGGATCTCTCCACTCTAAGCGTTTTCCGGTTTCCAAGCTTTCTGTTTCCTCCCTCCAACCCCCTATGTTACCAGATCATCCGACTCAAATTGAAAATGGAGCATCTGAGACATAAGATCCTTCTATATATCAAGTTTCATTAAGATCCGATTACCAATTCGTAAGATAAAGATACCTCAATGTCACCTCCCCCCAACGTCTCCAAATCTGGTCGGGATTCAAAATGAGAGCTCTAAAGCACAAGATCCTTTTAAATATCACATTTCATTAAGATCTGATCACACGTTCGTATTTACAAATACCTCATTTTTCTAATTTCTCCGAATTACTCCCCCTCCCCCAACTCCACCAAAGAGAGCAGATCTGGTCCGGTTATGTCAGTCACGTATCTTGGACTTGTCCTTATTCTTCCCACCAAGTTTCATCCTGGTCTATCCGCTTGAAGCGTTTTCCAAGATTTCCGGCCCCCCCCAACTCCCCCAGTGACATTGGATCCGGTTGGGATTTAAAACAAGAGATCTGAATTACAAGATCCTTTTGAATATGAAATTTCATTAAGATACGATCACTCCCTCGTAAGTCAAAAATACCTCATTTTTTCTTATTTTTCAGAATTAACCCTCCCCCCTTCAACTCCTCCAAAGAGCAAAGAGAGTGGATCCGTTCCGGTTACATCAATCTCGTATCTAGGAGTTGTGATTATTTTCCCCACCATGTTTCATCCTGATCCCTCCACTCTAAGCATTTTCCAATATTTTAGGTCCCCCCAACTCTCCCCAATGTTACCGGGTCCAGTCGGGATTTAAAATAAGAGCTCTGAGACATGATATCCTTCAAAAGAATAAATTTCACTAAGATCTGATCACCTGTTCGTAAGTTAAAAATACTTCATTTTTTCTAATTTTTCCGAATTAACCGTCCCCCACTCCCCTCCCCAGATGGTAGAATCGGATAAACGACTATTTCTAATTTAATCTGGTCTGGTTTCTGATACGCCTGCCAAATTTTATCGTCCTAGCTTATCTGGAAGTGCCTAAGCTAGCAAAACCGGGACCAACAGACCGACAGAAATTGCCATCGCTATATGTCACTTGGTAAATACCAAGTGCCATGAAAAGTAATTTTAGTCTTGGTATGTAAAGGCAAAGATAGTAAGAAAAACAGTGGTAAAGATAGTGAAAAACAAATATGGTAACTTATGTATTATACCAAACACACTCGGTCTGAGTTCTCGGTCTGAGTAGAACCGATTTCTTTCTGTATTTCAGTATTTGCTCGGTGATAATCAGGCTTAGCGTGAGAGAGACAAACTACAATGTACGTATATTTTAGTTTAATATTTTAGCTGGTATTTAGGTTAGATATAATTGAATATAATGCTTTCTGGGGGGGGGGGCTGCTTTCCATACCTCTCCGTTGTAGCTCCCATAATTTTCTTAATAAAGTACTGTATTTTCATCATATTTTGGGATATTTCATTATGATTAACTTCACTTCTTGGGTGTGTTTGGTATAACATATAAGCATCAAAAATATAAAAAGGCTTGTTTGTTAAACTCACCCTCAAATACAGCAGATTATCTGTCTTTTTATCAAACGATGTCGTCTTCAGTTCATTGTTGAGTTGCTTCAAGTCATTCATCAAAAGCCTGTGTTCCTCGGCAATAACTTCCAGAAATTTAGCGCTCAATTTGTCTGTGGTCTCGTTTTTAGCATTAATCCATTGGTAAAACTCGGCCAATAAAGGGTTGAAGAATGAAATATTATTTTTTACTTTATTTAGATTAATACAGAGTTCACCTGAAAAACTGTTACTATTAATTATAAAAAAAAACTGTGACGGATAACAGAAATAAAACCAAAGAAAAATGTAAAAAGAACAAAGTATACTCTTTTGCTAGGCTTAGGGATAAATTACTTAAGCTTCTTACCATTGAAATATAAAATTTCAAGTCACCTTGCCCCTCAGTTTTAACTTCCCGCCACAAGACAAAGCAAGATTAATTTGCATACAATATAACCTTAAGACAAGAAAAGATCCCCCTCTCTGCCTTTAATCCGTTCCTTCTTCAGTAAAACGCAAACGATACCCAATTTGAGGGTTTGAGAGACGGATAGCCCTGTTTTGTAGCTCTTGTCTGTAAACCTTGATTTGCGCTGTTATTTTATTTTGTTATTGCTGATGTTTTGACAGATACAAATGCTAAGTTCAAAACGCAAATCGTTCTCGGTTATGCACAATATGATACTCTTGCCTTTATAGGAGCAAAGGTGGTGGTACTTGAACTCTTATCTTGCGTAATTTGTCTTCGCTTTAAGTTTGACTTTACTATTCATTTGAATTTTGTTCATTTTAGGTTTCATCTATTTGTTCATAGCAGCACCTGACATTTTCATGCTTAACGTCCTTTAATCATTTTAATTTCTTGGGGAACAAAACTGTCCCAATCAATCGTCACTACGAAAGTTGGTTAGAAGCGATCTCGCGGCCGACCAAAAAAGCGATGTTTCGACAGCCTGTCTGAGTTCCTGGTGATGGCGAAAATCAGAGCGAGCGAAGCACAAACGCTCGGAGTGAAATGACGTGGATGGAGGAGGCAGACGTCACTCTCGACGCCAAGCAGCACCCGGCGTAGAGCAGCGCCTTAAATCAAATAAGTCAAGTCCGCTCAATCGTGGTTATTTCTTTAAGTTTGATTTATCACGGAATTTTTGCTACCTGTTTTAGGTTTAATTGCGGGTTTTTACTTTTTTTAAACTTTAGTTTGGAAAATAGTTTTAAGTTCATCTACAAGAGAGTCTTTATACCCTTAGGAGCTTGTTGAATGCTTAGTAACCTAATTTGAATGCAATTTCTTACAATCTTCACATATAATAATCGGCGACAGATCTTTCTGGGCCATGTAATACAGCGGGCAAAATCAAGCCTAAGCACAGGTTTTTTCTGGGAAGTGGGCCATTCATTGGAAGACAAGAAACGATGCAAAATTACCAACAGTTCTGTAAAAAATTATTCGAAACCTTCGTCTTCCAGTAGTATCTATTTTAAGCTTGCATATCCCACCTTGGGTCCCGTCTTGTCAAGAGATGGGACAATTCTTTCTGATGAAGGTTCTTGTGTTGAGCTGTGCTTCTCAACAATACTAGCCCGTCTGTGCCTCCTAATGATTGTCCCAGCCAACCTTGCAGTCAAAGACCTGAGACAGATGCTTCTCCAGACGAGCCTTTCAGCCCCTCAGAAATTGGATTTGCAGTAAAAAGCCTCAAGAATAAAAGCTGCTGGTTTCTGCGGCTTAAGCTCAGAGCTGCTAAAATATGGAGGTCCTGCAATGCTCCTGTTTCTCCACACCCTGTTCTCTACAACCTGGCAAACAGAGATAATTCCCAAGGATTGGTGGAAGGGTGTCATCATCCCTTTATGGAAGAGGAAAGACTCAAGAAGCGACTGCTCCAACGGGAATAACCCTACTGTCAATCCCTTGCAAATTGTTTTCAATGGTCCTGCTGGATCGATGTCAGAATATCATTACAAAAAATCCGGTGACCGGCGCAAGCTGGTTTTATGTCGGACTGGTCAACCACCGAGCAGATTTTCACGATTCGACGAATAGTAGAGAAGCCCACTGAGTTCCAACAGAAAGCATTTATTGTCTTCGTCGACTTTCGTGCTGCATTTGACTCAGTCGATCAAGAAGCTCTTTGGTAGATTCTAGAGTTGACTGGCCTATCCCAGAAATATTGCAGAATTCTCAAGGCGCTTCACCATGGGACGGAGAGTTGTGCACAAGTAAATGATCGGCGCATCCTGTTCTTTCAAATTACGACAGGGGCGTGTCAAGGATCTGCAGTGGCCCAGAGCTTTTCAATGTCATTGTAGATTACATTATCACAAAAAATAACTTCACGTCTCAATTTTGGGCTCAAATTCGAAGATCGTGCAATCACAGATGCTGATTTTGGCGATGACTTGGTCATTCTGGTGGGCTCCGTGGAGCAACGGCCGGAAGTGCTCCAAATTCTACGAGAAGAGGCTGCCAAAGTAGGACTGCATATAAACTGGAATAAAACTAAAATTATGGCCATGGACCCGTCTTCTCCTACTGTTAACTCTCCAATTAGCCTAGACAGCACCACTGGCATCAAAGTTGTTCAATACTTTACCTACCTGGGCTCCATAATTTCTTCCGATGGCTCGCTTCTCCCCGAGCTGCAAGCGAGATTATCCAAAGCGTCTTCTGTCGTGGGCTGACTGAATCGTCATCTTTGGCGAAAACCGAACGTCAGTAGTACAACGAAACTGCGGATCTTCAACGCTCTAGTCGACTCTGTGATGCTTTACGGAGCTGAGACATCGCAAGCATCAGCTGCAACCCTCAAGAAAATTGACGTATTTCATGGAAAGAGCCTGAGGAGGATCAAGGGCCTACGATGGTCCAACTTCGTCAGCAATGAGAAGTTTCTGCAGCTCACAAAGTAGTCTCGGACTCAAGCAGCCGAGCGAACCTTACGATAGTTAGGACACCTGCTCCAAATGTCACCACGTCTACCCACTAAGACATTCTACGACTTTGACCACATCAAAGCCGGTAGCGACCTCGTGGCCGAAAGAAGAAACGTTGGTCTGACGCCAGTCCGAGTTCTTGACGATGGCAAAAATCAGACAGGGCGAGGAGCAAATACTCGCCATGGACCGAAGCGGATAGAGGAGGCAGACGTCACTCTTTACGCCGAGCATTGCCTGGCAGGAGACCTAAGTCAATTAAGTCAAAGTAAGATGCATATCGCCTTAAAAGTAAATAAGAAAAATCTTTATCATTTATGTATTTTTCCTGGGAGGCCTATTTTTCTTACTAAAATTTCCAACAATCAGTTGAAATAGATCATTTTTCTTAGAGGGATCCTTGAGGTTCTGTATAACGCGCTTTTTAAAACAAAAATGTATATCCTACCAGCGGGTCTAGGTGTTTATCCCAAAAATACCCCCCCATCTTCAGAATATACCCCTAAAAATGCCACTAAGTGGAAAAAAATCCCCAGGAAAATACCCCCCACGCGACAAATTCTCTGCGGAAATCCCCCGATAATTCTCCCTTGTGGAAAATTGCCCCAAGGGCAAAATTGAGTAGCCAAAGAGAAAGTACAAAATAGGTACCTCAGAATGTCGATCAGATGATCCAAGAGTAACAAAATTACCATATATCAAAAACAATCCTAGGACATGGGGTTGGTTGGTCTCCAATCGCTTTTGACTTATAAAAAAAGACCAGAACTCAAAATTTCTGATCAAACGAGCATCCTCCAAAGTTTCTACGACCATGAAGTGGAAGTGGAGATGAAGAAGGGACAGTCCTCCGCATATACAGAATAAATTCTGCTCATTTTTGGGTTTAATGCTACAATTAACTTTCATAATAATAGCACAGAACAGAACTATTCCAAGAAATCAAGAAGGATTAAATATCAATTTCTACTTCCACTCCCCCTCCCCCTTCCTTAGAAATAATTCAGCATTTACTTTAACGCTCAAGGAGGGGGATGTTTGTTCAACTTGTAAAAACGTAATAAAAATGCATAAAAAATATATTTTGATGAGTTCTATAAGGTTTTCCTGGGACCCCTTTGAAAAAAGCCCCATACCAGAGACCCCCCGTCGAGACCCTCTCACCTGCAAAAAGAAGTTCTGGATACACCTCTTGGGATATATTGCAATTACTATCTTCACCCTCCCCTCTCCTCTGCTTTAGAACTAATTTGGTTTTGTCTAAATTAAATAAAACCTACAATAAATTTCTCCCAGGGATGATCATGTTCAACCAAAGGTTCTGGAGGATCAGGAAAGGGCTCATCCGAACAAAAATAAAAAATTTAAGTGCCTTTTTTAATGACCAAACAGAATGAGGGGCAAACTAGCCCCCTTCCCATTCCCCTTTCCTCCCAAAGACATGTGAAGGAAATTCTGAAATAGCCATTTGGCTCACCATTTTGGAAAGGTCCAATAAATATGCCCTTAGGGATGACAAGAGCCCCCACAGCCCTTTGGGAAAGGGCGTAAGTTTTGTAATTTGGGAATTGCCTATAGATGGTATTTGTCATTGGGAAACATAAAGATATTTTTTTTGAGAGTTCTACTCCTTTTTGATAAGTCAAAAATGATTGGTGACCAGCCTGCCCTTGTCCTAAAACTGTTTTAATATCTGGTTCTTTTTTTTACCCCATAGGATATCTGATCAACATTTGAGGTATCTCTTTGGCTGCTCAATTTCGGCTGCTCATATAATATTAACAATCTCAATTGCCTGTATGTTCTGTGGACATGGTCAGTCATAAATCTTTAAATAATTTTTGGGGCATCTCCAGTAGCCTTCAAATGGCTAACAGAACTGATTGACAATCTGGATTATCCTAACTCTATGAAAATATACCTTAGCTTTGCCCTAGGATGGATTAAATAAAAAAAAATGTTTTTTAATGGAAAGTAAGGAGCGGCATTAAAACTTAAAACGAACAGAAATTACTTCGTATATGAAAGAGGCTGCTTCCTCATCAACACCCCACTCTTTACGCTAAAGTTTGACTCTTTCTATTAACTCTACTTTTTAAAATAGCGAAAAAAACTTTAGCGTAAAGAGCGGTGCCTTGATGAGGAAGCAGCCCCATTCATATACGAAGTAATTTTTGTTCGTTTTAAGTTTTAATGCCGCTCCTTACTTTCCGTTAAAAAAAAACTTGTTTTTTTATTTAATTTCTGAACGTTTTTGAATCAACATGTTTTGATTTTGGCTAAAACAAAATTTGCATATTTATTTTTTTTTTGGCTAAATGGCTTTCTCATAGTTTTGATCGAATGATTTTGAGAAAAAAAGGAGCGAGGGAGGAGGCCTATTTGCCCTCCGATTTTTTGGTTACTTAAAAAGGCAACTAGAACTTTGATTTTTTATGAATTTTTTTATTAGAAAAAGATATACGTAACTTACAAATTAGCTTACTTAACGAAATTCTGTATTCTCATATTTTTATTACGTATATCAGGGGGTTCACCCCCTCGTCAGTACCTTGCTCTTTAGACTAAAGCTTAAATGTTGTCCCAATTTCTTAAGAATGACCCCTGAATCACAAAAGCCGTAGAATAAATAGTTGAAATTACTAAAAATCCTTTAGCGTAAAGAGCGGGATATTAGGAGAAGGTGAGCCCATCATATGCCTAATAATTTCGGTTCGTTTTAAGTTTTAATGCTTCTCCTTACTTTCAGTTGAAAAAACTTTTTCATATTTATTTTTTTTAATAATGCTAGAAAATCCTGCGCTTACTTCATGAAAATTTTCTTCCCCCATGACAAATTCCTCCAAGGAAAGTTCCCCCAACATATCTCCCTCTTCTCACCCCCCCCCCAAACCTAAAAATCCCCCTGAAAACGTCTGTAAAATTCCAAATAACCATTACTATATGTAAGCACTGGTCAAAGTTTGTAACTTGTAGCCCCTCCCACGGGGAGTATGGGGGAGTAAGTCGTCCCCAAAGACATAGTTATAAGGTTTTTCGACTACGGTGAATAAAATGACTATCTCAGAATTTTGATCCGATGACTTTTGGAAAATAATTGGCGTGGGAGGGGTTCTAGGTGCCCTCCAATTTTTTTGTCACTTAAGGGCACTAGAACTTTTCATTTCCGTTAGAATGAGCCGTTTTGCAAGATTCTAGGACCACTGGGTCGATACGATAACCCATGGGAAAAAAAAAATAAATAAATAAACGCGCATCCGTGATCTTGTATTCTGGCAAAAAATGCAAAATTCCACATTTTTACAGATAGGAGCTTGAAACTTCTACAATAAGGTTCTCTGGTACTCTGAATCTGATGGTGTAATTTTCATTAATATTGTATGACCTTTAGGGGTTGTTTCCCCCTATTTTCGAAAATGAGGCAAATTCTCTCAAGGTCGTAACTTTTGATGGGTAAAATTAATCTTGATGAAACTTATATATTTGAAATCGGCATTAAAATGCAATTCTTTTGATGTAACTATTGGTATCAGAATTCCATTTTTTAGAGTTTCGGTTACCACGAAGTGTTTGATGATAGACTAGGTTTATCTTAGTTTTGAAAAGAGTTTGGAAAAAAATAAATTTCAGCAGGGGGGACAAAATGGGGCCGGGGGGAAAATGTCTGGAAGGGGCAGTTGCTCCGTTGTTTCATAGCAAATTATGCCCCTGCTACCGGCCTTGGCTTAACTCTAATTAGTTATGGCTTGGCTCTCAAGTCTTCTACCAAGTTGATCCAATTAAAATTCCTTGGTCCAATTTCTACGGGGGGAATTATGGAGGGGGACTATTTTCCCCTAAGCAAATTTTCCAAGGGAAGGGGTATTTTCCTAAGGGTGAATTTTCCGGAGGGGAATTTCCTTGAAGGTATTTTCCAGCAGGTATTTTCTGGGGAGGGGTATTTCTTAAGGATATCTTTTTTTCGGTGGGAGATATTTTTCGGGGTGGGTATTTTCTACGGGGGGTAACTTCTGGGGGTAAACACCGGCTCCTCCTACCAGTATTTCATGAATGATTGTGGGGCCAATTATTATTTTTTTTTAATAAAAAGTAAACCTATCCCGTAGAATGAACAAATACCTAGGTAAAAGAAGACGCATTTAGTCTCACTAAAAAGTTTAAAACGTTCTGGTAAAAAAAAAAAAATATTCGTTCCTCAATCTCTTATCCTTACAGGTTAGCAAATCGTTTGGATGCATTTTGGTGGTTTAAGAGGGCTCTGAACTTAATATTTTTCAAATTGTTTTTATCTTCCATTAAAATAAGGCGCAACAAAGAAAAAATGCTTTCCTGCGATGACTCTAAAGGTGTTTTATATAGGGTTTATAAACACTACGTTTGAACTAACTGCCCCTGGTTGTCAGAAGCCCGAGATTAATTTCTAGATTTTCCATTTTTGTATATAGTGCAAATCAGGCAACTTAAAGCCTTTAAGATTACCTCGAAAATAGACTAAAATTTATTTTAGCACAATTTGATGTTACCTTCTGTTTTTTGATGTTTTACACCCTGTTCTGTAGATATAAATAATAAAATAATCTCAACGGGCTTAGTCACTGAATTAAGCCTTTTATTTTCTTTATTATACATTTATTTTGTTGGTAAATAAAATCTACTTTCCATAAATATCTTTGGAACACCGTTTTCCTACTTCAAATAAAAACTTGTTAATCATACCTTGAGAATGGGAAAATTGTCCTGGCAAAATAGGGCTGTGTGTAAAAGAAGAAAGGTTATTATTTACAGTTTCATATACTTCTATCTCATCATCTCCAAAGAAAACACCAACACCACTTCCTTCGTCTCTATTAAATAATTGTGAAAGCACACCATCCTTGAGAGTTTGAAAGTATATTAAAAGAAACAAGTAAATATTATCATATTTCAGATACATTGTCTAGAATATATGAAAAATTTCTGTTATTTTTTCCTTCTATGCTTTTGCTCTTCACAGTATAAGATTATAAAGTATGGACACCGGAAAGCTGATAAGCATAGTTTCAAAATAAATTTAACTATGATCTCACCTACAAATAATGTATTGATTTGCCAATTACACTTTATCAGAAGAAAATAAATAAATTTTGAACTGAACGATAATCAGTGCGATAATCTTTGGGTCAGAGTGGTTAAGGTTTTGTTTTCAATTGCTGGGGAAACTGAAGAGAGAGGGATGGGCTCATTATTTTCTTTTTTCATCTTTTTTAATCATCTATGATTTTCTCAACAAGTCTAGTGAGGTATCCATTACAGACTAAAATATCCTTAACATAATTTCATTCAGATGCTGCATGATTGTGGGAAAATATTTTTAAAACTATGTCGACTAAAGAGATTACTACTACTCTTTGAATAGAAGGAGGTTGGTTCGACAAGAAATGAAGTTAACTATCATTATGGTGGGTTTCCTATAGAAAGAATATTCAAGATTAGGAATATTGTTTAGAATTTGACATCTAAGAATGGAAGCTTCCCTGAATATTCCGGCTCTAATTTAGATTGAAGATGTAAACTAAAAGTGTTCACAAACACCAAAAAATTGTTTAGTGAATCATATCCATGTTCCAAAACAGACAAAGTATCGTGAGCAACACGGATCGAACGACAGCTTTCTTTAATTACTCCAAGCAATTGAAAACCAAACCTCCAGCAATTGAAAACCAAACCTTCAGCAATTGAAAACCAAACCTTCAGCAATTGAAAACCAAACCTTCAGCAATTGATAACCAAACCTTCACCACTTCACGATACATAACAAAACTGAGTGACAGACTTGGAAAAATTTTAAAGACACATAATCTCTAGTTTCTTTCAAAAATGAACTGAAGCTTGAACGTTTTTATCAATTTCAAAAAGGATAAACTGACCCTACACTGATTGTGCTGTGTACCGAGTCCTGTGTTCATATAGGAAGTTTTACATCGGCAAGATCTGCCAACAAACTGGGAAACACTGTAAATTGGTCCCGACATTGTTGTCCCAAAATTGGTCCCGATCAATGACGTTGTCCGAATTGGTCCCGATGGTCCCGACATACACTGTTGAGGAAGAATAATAGATCAAATAGAACGGTTTTTCTAAACTGATGGTGAAATATCAGTGGAACTTCATGACTCGGTTAAGCATTTTGTTTTCCCGTGCATTAATAAACTGGTGCCTAGGGACTCATTTAGTCCCTTAAGATATTTTCGGTAGAGGACGGGGGTAGCTGCTGGACACCTTCAAAGAAAAGTTTATTGCCGACCTTCAATCGAAACATAATATTATTGTACATCACGTTTTTCTGCGGTGGATGCTGGCCAACGTTTTCATTGTCACCAAGATTCATAGAACCCTCCAATTTGAACAAAAGCCTTATATGAAGACGTTTTTTTTATGAAGACGACACCTTTATCAGTAAACGATCTGAGGCAAAAACGAAGGCGAGGCTCATTTTAAATTCAGCCTTCGGTAAGATATGTGGGAGTGTGCGCCCTAGGAGTCGCTGTGACGTTGTAACCGACCCAAAAGAATGTGCCCAAATAATTGCAGATCTGAATTCCAAATTGTTCACAATCATTTACTCAATTATGGTCCTCGATTATGGTCGATGAAAATCGTAACTCAATAGAAAAAGAACTGTACAATTGAGCAAGCCTCCCGAAACCTTTTTGTTGGCTTAGGTGGAATATATCTTATTTCACCCTGAAAATTTTGTACAATTTGATGGGGCCACGGCTATTTCTAATGATAGATGGTTTTTTCAATGGCAAAGGGAGGCTATTGACATAAAAAAAAACATAAATTTGCTTATCTTTCAATAAATAGGAATACAGGAAATTTAAATATTGGCCCAATTTATAACATTCTTTTGAAATATGAGCCAATAGTTTGAAGGGATATTAAGATTTTATAAAATCATCAGGGAACGGGATTACTTACCAAATCAAAGAGAATTGCTTCAAAAATAGTACACAACAGGAATATTTTGCAACAAAATTAGTAACTTTATTTCCATGTTTTTACTTTTTTATCCCCTTGCTCTGGAGTTCTCATCGAAAAGACTCTATTAGCTTCTATGACCTACATGGATCAGCTGCGACAATTGTATTTTATTAATATTGGTGGGGGTTTTATTTGTTTTTAGTTTATTTAAGCATTTATCTTTTTTTTTTCTTCTCTGCTGAAGACGCCATGTTTTTATACAGCCGAAATATCCGTGTCGTTTTTAGATTTTTATCTTTCTCTCTACTGACCGCAGTCTCGTTTGTTCTTCATTGAGTTTTTCTTTCTTTGCTGTTCTTTGTCCTGGCTTGCGAGTTTGGCTTAACATCTCTTATCAAAAATTAGTTCAATAAATCGTTTGTCCAAAGAAATTGATCACCACCTTTTTGCTGCAATAACTAAAAGTGAGACATATGCCATCTTTGTAACTTTCAGGAAAGCAAAAGAAGGAAAATATTTTTCGGCTGTGGTCATTCTGAAGAGTAAGGCACATGGGGATAAATGGAATATATTCTAAACGGAAATATTCTAAAAGGAAAAGTATTCCTTTGGAACAACACGTTCAGTGTTAAGAAATACATCAAACACAATCATTTACTTTGCAACGCTCAAACTCTTCCCGTAACATCTTCAAATCACAATCCTCCCTGATATACCTCAGCATGCAACTTCAGGCTTTACCTAGCGAAGCAAATACTATCCTACCAAGAAACTAACAGGATTATCCGGACCTTCATCCAATATCCCCCTTCCTGCTTGTTTTACCTTCTCAACCATATCGTCCCCACTACTTATTTGCTGATGTATGATTTTTTTGAAGTCACTATCCATTTGTAATCATCTGTATATGACTCAAATTTTTGAAATTTTAGTGACTAGTCTTACTCCATAACTGATTTGACTAGTTCTTCCGTATACTTTCAATGGAACCCTATCTCCAACTAACTCCCTTCCCTTTTTCACCCTCTGTCTTCTTTGGACAGAACTATAAACAGGTCTCTGATGACCCATAACAAGATGATAACTTAACCTCAGAAAGTTTCTCAATGTCCTCTTTAGTAGTACTCTTGTAGTTTCGATAATTTCAGTAGTAGTTTCAGTAGTTTTATTGATGTAGTTCAATTCGTGTAGTTTCAGTAGTTTTATTAGAGACATATTCTTTCATTAGAGATAATCTTCAATAGTAAAAAAAAAACTGTTCAAGCTTTATCTTTCAAGCGTTTATCTTTCAAATTACTTTGAGGAAAAATCTATCCTTAACCTTGACAATATCCTTATCACTTAATAATAAGGTTTTGAAGACAGTATATCTTATAAACATTATTGTGGAACATGTTAGAAAGCGTAACTAACCCCTGTTTTTCGCGTTTTTTGAGTTAAAAACGAGGATGGATTAATTAAAAAATTATCAGCTCAGAGTAAAGAACGAAGTTGAAACTTACAACGAGCAAAAGTTTTAAAGTTACTGAATCATTATTCTCCAAATTATTTTTTTCCAATACCTATTATTTTTTTTTACTTTTTAAAAGTAGGTAACGTGTTATCCTGCAATATAATAGCCGCAAATTTAGGAGTGGTTGTGATTGTGTTGTGATTGTGTGTGAGTGTTGTGATTGTGATAGTGATTATTCTATTGTCACTGGCGCTTTATCAAAAAATAAATAAATTAACTTTAATTGAATGTTTCGTTTACTCTATTGACTTTTCTATAGGCCTAATACTAAAAGGAATGGATTTATAATAATGAAAAAAAAACATAGACAAAAATCTGAGTCTTTGCAAAATAGTAAAACTAAATCAATTGTCGCAACATTTTTCTATTGACAAATTTTTTTTCCTGGAAGCATAATTAGAATTTAATTTAAACCTACCAAAAATCAACAAGATATAAATTGTAGGTATATCTTGTTGTTTCGTATAAACTTATTGTTTCTCAAGGTTTTTTTGTCTAACTGGAGACTAAGGATAGATTTTTCTTCAAAGTAATTTTTGTCAGATGGGCTGAAGCCCAGCATAACTTGGATAAGAGTTCTTGAGAAGAGTCCTTGTGGCCGAATAGAACATGAAATGACCACAGAGAACATGTGTTTTTTTGCTTTTTATGTTCTTTTCACCGGTATGAATTAAATTTGAGTATTCAAAATTATTCCACGTGAATTCGAAATTATTTCATTTTATGGTGTATATCTCCTTTTTTTTCTTGACAAACAAGGAGACAAATGCCCCCTGTAATCCCCCTGTAATATCCTGTTCTGTCATTCCGGATTGCAACAAGATGGGATAAAAAAGAGACACAACTACAATTAATTTTATTTTGTAGCTTGAAAACTAAAAAATCTATACTCTAATCTAAAACCATCTACATAGTTATTGGCGGATCCAGAGGTGGACCGGGGGACTCCCCCCAAGATGATTTCTGGCACCAGTTTGGTCAATTATTGGCATTCTTGTCACATTGTCCCCATCTGAAGATTTTGCTCTATATCCGCCCCTGTACTTAGTAATATTTCTTCAAACAGATATCCTACTATTGTATGGGCAAATGAAATACTTGATCACGATTTATGCCATATAGTTTTTTTTACTTTTGCTTTGTATATGGATTAAATACAAAAACAAATTTTTTCAACTGAAAGTAAGGAGCGACATTCAAACTTAAAACGAACAGAAATTACTTCGTATATGAAAGGGGCTGCTTCCTCATCAACCCCCCACTCTTTACTGTTTTAGAAAGAAGAGTTGAGAGAAAGAATCAAACTTTAGAGTAAAGAGCGGGGCATTGAAGAGGGAACAGCCCCTTTCATATACGGGGTAATTTCTGCTCGTTTTAAGCTTTAATGTCGCTCCTTACTTTCAGTTAAAAAAACTTGTTTTTTTAAATTTAATATCTGAAGGTTTATTAGTTAATCCATGTTTTGATTTCGGCTCTCCGCAGATGAATAATTAAAGCGAAATTTGCATATTTATTTACTTGGCTAATTGGCTTTCCCATGGTTTTGATCGAATTGTTTAGAGAAAAAAGGAGGGAGGAGGAGGCCCAGTTGCCCTCCAATTTTTTGGGTACTTAAAAAGGCAACTAGAACTTTTAATTTTTTACGAACGTTTTCATTAGTAAAAGATATACGTAACTTACGAATTAGCTTACGTAACAAACTTCTATATTCTTATGTTTTTATTACGTATATGAGAGGGTTCGCCCACTCGTCAATACCTCGCTCTTTACACAAAAGCTTTAATTTTTTTTCCCTGAATCACAAAGGCCGTAGAATAAATAGTTGAAATTACTAAAAATACTTTAGCGTAAAGAGTGAGGTATTAGGAGGAGGTGAACCCCTTATATTTGTAATAATTTCTGTTCGTTTTAAGTTTTAATGCTGCTCCTTACTTTCATTTGAAAAAACGTTTTCCTATTTATTTTTTCATTGTTTTTGTAAATAATGCTAGAAAATGCTGCGCCCCCTTCATGGAAATCTTCTTCCCCCATGGCAAATTTTTCCATGGAAAGTTTCCCCCACATAACCCCCTCTTCCTAACCCCTATTCCCAATCAAAAAATCCCCCTGAAAACGTCTGTACACTTCCCAATAACCATTACTATATGCAAACACTGGTCAAAGTTTGTAAATTGCAGCCCCTCACACAGGTACTGTGGGAGAGTAAGTCGTCCCCAAAGACATAGTTATAAGGTTTTTAGACTATGTTGAATAAAATGGCTATCTCAGAATTTTGATCCAACGACTTTGGGGAAAAAATGAGCGTGGGATGGGGCCTAGGTGCCCTCCAATTTTTTTGGTCACTTAAAAAGGGCACTAAAACTTTTCATTTCCGTTCGAATGAGCCCTCTCGCAAGATTCTAGGACCACTGGTTCAATACGCTCACCCCTGGGAAAAATAAGAAACAAAACAAATAAAGACGTATCAGTGATCAGCCTTCTGGCAAAAAATACAAAATTCCACATTTTTGTAGATAGGAGCTTGGAACTTCTACAGAAGGTTTCTCTGATACGCTGAATCTGATGGCGAGATTTTCGTTAAGATTCTATGACTTGTAAGGGGTGTTTCCCCCTATTTTCTAAAATAGGGCAAATTTTCTCAGGCTCGTAACTTTTGATGGGCAGGACTAAGCTTGATTAAACATATATATTTAAAATCAGCATTAAAATGCAATTCTTTTAATGTAACTATTGGTATCAAAATTCCGTCTTTTAGAGTTTTGGTTACTATAGAGCCGGGTCGCTCCTTACTACAGTTCGTTACCACGAACTGTTTGAAAACCTTCATGCATTTATGCATTCGTTGTCGAGATATCAAGATTCGGTAATACCAATGTCCCCTTCTACGTATTCGTGAGAGAAAAACCAATCACAAACACATTCATCTCTACAATATAAAGCATCTTCAATACATTACAGTCAATACTTCATATTTGGAGCTCTGTAAGTTAACATTAAGGAGTGAATTGGCCTCTAGCAATAATCCTCTAGCTGAATCCTCTAGCAATAACAAAAGTTCTGGCTGTTGTTGGGCGTCGTTTTTTATCCATTCAGTGACAAGAAAAATTCTTTCGTTTGTCCTGATATTGATTATTATGTTGCTACTATTGAACCAAGACAATCGGGCCATGGAATGGACTATTACAGGAGTCGTTCGTCAATGTCCGGTTACGGACTCCGTAATTGGTTTGCTAAATAGTTTCACTCTGTACTAACCCTTAAAAGGGGTAAAAAAAATTAAAAGGGGTAAAGGGCTAAAAAAAAATATTACAGCGGTTGCCACAGGTTTACCTCCTCTACATTACACGATTGGGGCTCTGGGAAAATTTTTAAAAAAAACAGTTTCACAAAATCTCAAGTCCGGCACGCGATCCCTCGGCAAGCGATGCAAATCACGACAAAGCGGAAAAGGTTTAAAAAGGGCGAGAAATACGTCATCACTAATCAGTCTCTACTAAAATCAGAAGCGAAAAACATCAATCTTGTCAAAAAAGAAATAGAAGTCAAGAATAAAAATTGTTAGATTGAAAAAAAGATTTCTTTTCTTAGAAATGGCATATCTACCACAGAGATAATCCCATCCTTCTGTCACCTCATCTCTAAATCTTTTCAATACAGAAAATGATGAAGTGAGTGTAAGACATGGTTACTATGAACAATTTTATCCGCAACAACTGCTTTCGTAAAATGTTCATTTTCATATTTATTCCAATGAAAATTATTTCATAGATTTGACTTTCATTGTCAAAAAAGATAACAACGAAAACCAAGTACAGCCAAGGGGGTATTCTATACATAAGTCTGAAATGTTTGGACTTCCATCTCTGGTATGTAAATTAAACGGAATTCCGCTCTAAAATTTATCCTTTGATAAATCCTACACTACCCTATATGGATTGGCAGTTCCATCTGTAGATCAAGATTAGTATATAGTTTTAAATAAAACAAAAATGACACTGTAGGTGTTAGACTCTTGTGGGTAGGGGAGGTGAAAGGGGACAACAGCCAAACTCCTGTTATTAGTAACTTTTGCTTGTTTTGAAGTTTAACTTGAATATTCAGTTAATTTTTACTTGTTTAAAGATTTATCTATTTAACTATATGTTTATTTTATTTAACTATGTGTTTGCTAAGATCGTTCGTTTAAATTTCTGTTCGCTTATTTTCATTTATTCTTAGAATGTAAATTTCTGGTCGTTTTCAGTTTGAACCGCTATAGGAATCACATTCTGCTGCTCTTCAGTTTAATGCGGCTTTACTTATTTTATCTTTATCTATTTTATCTATATCTTTATCTTATCTTTATCGCTTATTTTATCTTTGTACTTTATCTTCATCTTACTTATTTTATCTCTTTACTTATCTTTGAAAATATTTTTTCCAGTAAACATCTTTTAAACTAATTTTTCTAACAATTTTCATTAAAAGTCTTTACAGTGTATAAACTTTAAAATCTTCAGTATGTATTCCAAGAAATAAACATAAAACCGCTAACTATAGACTTCGAAGTCATATAAATGTAAATTTCAGTTCTATGAAATGAATCAAATGGTTGACTTCAAACACTTGATCTGCATATTAAACGTCTGAATTTCATCACAATTTCCACTCTACTGACAAATATCAAGTATTTTATCCGTTGTCTTAAGCTATTTTATACACGGGTTCCTTCTGATATATTTGTTTAATAGCAATGGTAACAAAAGTTGAAAATCCACTTTAACCTCTTATCTGCAACAAAAGAAGATAAACAAAAGCTAAGAACATTCATGTTTCTTGAAGATTTGTCGTCTCCCAAGTTTCTTAGAAGCAGCATTTTAGTGTTATAGAAATGTTGAGAAATAGTGTTAAAGCCTTGAAACCAATTATCTTGGTCATAGTACTTTTGAATGAGAATTCAAGGTCAGAGAGTATTAGCACTGCAACTCAACACTTTGAAACCACTCCATTTTGGGAGGAAACCTCTACAAATGATTTTGCCCATTCAGAAGCAAGTGCTGAAGACAACGAAGGTTAGGCCTTTTTCTTATATATATATATATATATATATATATATATATATATATATATATATATATATATATATATATATATATATATATATATATATATATATATATATATATATATATATATATATATATATATATATATATAACGGTTTGAGTGGGGTCGGTAGCAAATTAAACGAAATTGTGCAGGCTATATACGATTAGATTCATCATTGTGTTTCCATCAATCCAAATCCTAGTGATTAAAGAGAATTGGGGTTTACTTGCAGATACCGACCTTAGTTTTTGAGACAGGTGAGTATTTTGTTTTCTTAGGTAGGGACTGGCTCTAACTTTGACCTTGGCCAGGATGAAACATAGGTATATTTGTTTTAGACATCAGCATATTTATATAAATCAATTTAGCTTTTCTGCTCGGATGTGCCTTTAATTATTGCTGATAATTTCTGTAGTGTAACAAAAACCAGTGAAAACCAGTTTAAGTTTTCCGCTTTTTTCTGTTTCAAATTTTTCATTTTTGCTAGTAAACTTTGTATCTGCTATATATAAATTTTACTCTTCTGCATTACTAAATTTCTTAGAAAATTCATTTCTGACTGCTTTAACTCTTAATTTTACTTTAAAAAGAAATTAAAATATATCCTATTATATAAATACAATAAAAATAAAATATTATATTATTTATAATATAATATATTTATATGTTTAATGATATATTTATAATACATAAAATAATATAATATATATATTCTATATATTATAGAATATATTAAAATATTATAGAAATTATAATAATACCTACGCTTAATAAAGCCTAATTCGTTGTTCTAATCTTCATTTCAGATAAACTTTGTATTTGTGCAAATAATGGTAATGGTAATGTTTCATTTCTTGATCCATTGTTGAATGAATTCTACAATTGGGTGAAATCAAAGAACTACACTAGAAGTAAATTTAGTGCTGCTTTTCTTCAAGTCATAACAAAAGAACATGAAATCTTGATGCAAAGCCTATCAAGGACGAGAAGTCTAATGGAATCAAATGCATTTGATGAAAATAAAGGAGATTTACTTTATTTGAAGGTAAGTTGTACGCCAAAGCCACAATATGATAATTTTTCCTTAAGACGATGAGCTGAATTCGAGAAAAAAAAAAGAAAGTCAACACAGGGCCAAAAATGTGTTTTGTTCGTAAATTGGTAACTCGGGCTTTATTCAGCTTTTGAACATATGGTTTATGATTAGCCTATCTAAACGCACAAGAAAAGGGATTTTAATCCACAGTTTTTCTACAATACACCATATCAATAGGCGGAGTAGTAAAAAAAATATATAGGTACGAATTAGTAGTGAAATATGCTGTTAGTGTTGATAGTGTGATAGTTGAGTGTCGATAGTATTGATAGTGCTGAAACGGATTATTATTGTTGTTTTGTTTTAATTTTTTATTTAAATAAATTAAATTGAATTGAATTAGGGGTAATGTCTAAATTAGTCTGGGGTAATATCCTATAATTAGTCAGTGGTAATGTTTATATTTGTCGGGGGTAATGTCTATATTAGTCGGTGGTAATGTTTATATTTGTCGGGGGTAATGTCTATATTAGTTGGGGGTAATGTCTATGTTAGCCAGGGGCATTGAATTTGAATTGAATTGATTGTATTGATAGTGTTACATTTTATAGTTTGAGTGTCGATAGTATTGATAGTGCTGAAACAGATGGTATTGAAAGCGTTATATTTGTAGTGGAGTATTGATAGTGTTATAGTTGATAGTATTGATAGTGGTGTGTCTATAGTGTCGAAATATGTTTATTTTTTTTTTGTGGTTAAATATGCTTTCAAAATTTTCCTCAATATTCTCTGACAGGGTCACCTGTATACCCTTTGTCTTCTTAGAAAGTAAAGTTCAAACATATTTACCTTTCTCAATAACATATACTTTATGTAAACAATGAACGAATTTCCTAACTTACAGCCTTAGGGTTGTGAGGAGGTCGAGATCCCCAATACTGGATCTTTCAATAACGCTGAACTTAATAGCTGTTTTAAAATTTAGATCGGATATGTCTTGGGGACCGAGAGGCTTGGGAGGGGAAGCTAAAGTCCCTCCATCCACTTTTGACTCTTAAAAAGAGCCCCAAAACTTTCGACTTCTAATCAAATGAGGTCCATCCGATTCAAAGCTTATGCAACTACACGCTCCAATAAAACCAAATATGCCCTTGGCATATCTTACAATCCTTGCGCATGGGCTTTGGGGGATTGAATCCACCCTAAAGATCTTGTTATGTGGTTTGTAGCTGTGCTGGCCTCAGGTGGCTTGTTGCTGCGGTTAGTTGTTATTGGTAGTAGTAGTAGCAAAAAGGGCACTAGTCATTTCAATTTTCAATCGAATGAGCCTTTTTCGAAGTTTCTACGACAACGAATGGCCATCTCAAAATTTCTTTAAGTTGCATTTTGAGAAAACAAGAGGCGTGGAGGGGGGAAGGGGGTATCGACCCTCCGATCACTCTGAATCTTAGGAAAGGGTAGTAGAATCTTAAAAAGGGTACTAGAACTTCTGATTACCAATCCAATGAGCCACCTTCGAAGTTTATACTATCACCCTTTCTACCTATTCTATCTCGTGTAGGGTTGTTGCTGAATTGCTTATTTTTGCTTAGATTAGACTGAATATGCTCACTTCAAGACACTTCATTTTGTCAGAGATAAGTTTCACTAAATTAAAAAAAATCGTAATTTACAGTTTTCAAAAGAGATTTTTGTTGACTCAGAATTCCCAGAAAATAGCCATTTTCCATCCATATGGCTTTTACATTGAATGCATAAATCATCGTATGAGACAAGTATCTTGGCAAAACATTCTCTTGTTTAATTTTTTTTTTTGCAATGTCACTAGAAAAACCTTTTAGCTGTTTATGCCAAATTTCTAAATGAGGTTTTTGCCTTTTAACAGCACTAAGCTGCTCACTCCCATCAAACAGTTCGTGATAGAAGAAAGTACATAAGGAGCATTACGAGCCACTAGTAATTAAATCTTTTAAAAAAAGAGATCCCTGATAACAAAATATACGTGAGTAAATAGAACCCAATTAATAAAATTAGTTAAGTTTAAAGTTCCGTATCAAAAACTCAGACGCCTATTAGAATTTGTCTGATATTTTAAAAAGAAAGAAAACACCTTCTAACAGGAAAAGTAATTTTAATGGAAATCACACCATTGAACTCACCGTAGGGTGTGAAGATTTCAAGCTCCCCTCAAATTCCAACCCACCAAAACTTTGAAGGATGTTTTTATTTATTTTTTTTTGGACAAAAGATCATGGATGTGTGCTATTTTTTTTATCTCAGGGATTATAGTGTGTAACAAATAGTCCAAGAAAACCACAGGAAGGCTCATAAGGAGGGAAAGTAGACCATTTAATGCTGCCTATAAGCAGCCATAAGATTGTGTCAAAGAAAAAAGAGGTACATCCTGGCATTTCCTGACACAAAGCTAAGTGATTCAAACTTGAAAATTCTTATGCAGCCAACCGAGTTATTAGTATCAACAAGAACTAAGAGCTCATATGGCACTTGTGACGAGGCCAGAAGAGCCAAGAGCTCATATGGTATGAGCTAGCAAAAATTTAAAAATTAATAGATTGATTTAAAAAGAAAATCAGAGGCTTAATGCCGGTCGGGATTTAAAATAAGAGCTCTGAGTCACGAGGTCCTTCTAAATATCAAAATTCATTAAGATCCGATTACCCACTCGTAAGTTATAACTACCTCATTTTTTCTATTTTTCCCCTCCCTCCTGCCCCCAGATGGTTGAATCGGGGAAAAAGACTTTATCAATTTAATTTGTGCAGCTCCCTAACACGCCAACCAATTTTCATCGTCCTAGCACGTCCAGAAGCACCAAACTCGCCAAAGCACTGAACCCCACCCCCTAACTCCCCCAAAAGGAGCGAATTCAGTATGGTTGTGTCAATCACGTATCTACAACTTTTGCTTATTCTACCCACCAAGTTTCATCCCGATTCCTCCACTCAAAGCATTTTCCAAGATTTCTGGTTTCCCCCTCCAACTCCCCCCAGTGTCAACAGATCTGGTCAGGATTTGAAATAAGAGCTCTGAGACATGCGTTCCCTCTAAATATCAAATTTCATTAAGATCCAGTCACCCGTTCTTAAGTTAAAAATACCTCAATTTTTCTAATTTTTCCAAATTAACACCCCCCAGCTCCTCCAAAGAGAACAGATCCGTTCCAATTATGTCAATCACGTATCTAGAACTTGTGCTTATTCTTCGCATCAAGTTTCATCCTTATCTCTCCAATCTTAACGTTTTCCAAGATTTCTGTTTCCTCCCTCCAACCTCCTATGCCCCCGGATCCGATTCGAGTCGAAAATGGAGCATCTGAGACATAAGATCCTTCTATATATAAAGTTTCATTAAGATCGGATTACCTATTCGTAAAATAAAGACCCCCAATTTTTAAGTTCTCCAAGAATTCTGGTTTCCCCCTCCAACTCCCCCCCCAATGTCACAGGATCTGGTCAGAATTTAGGCATAGGATCCTTCTACATATCAAATTTCATTAAGATCTGATCACCCGTTCGTAAGTTACAAATACCTCTTTTTTCTAATTTTTCCGAATTATTCCCTCCCCCCAACACCGCGAAAGAGAGTGGATCCGGTCCGGTTACGGAAGTCACGTAATTTGGACTTGTTTTTTTAATTTTTATTTCCGGTTCCCCCAACTGCCCCCCCTAATGACGCTGGATCCGGTTGGGATTTAAAATAAGAGATCTGAGTTACAAGGTCCTTCTAAATATGATGTTTCATTAAGATCCTATCACTCCTTCGTAAGTTAAAAATACGTCCTTTTTTCTAATTTTTCTGAATTAACCCTTCCCCCCCGAAACTCCCCCCAATAGAGTGGATTGGTTCTGATTATGTCAATCACTTATCTAGGACTTCTGCTTATTTTTCCCACCAAGTTTCATCCCGATCCCTTCACTCTAGGCGTTTTCCAAGATTTAAGGTTCCTCCAAACTCTCCCAATGTCATCAGATCCGGTCGTGATTTAAACTAAGAGCTCTGAGACACGATATCCTTCTAAATATCAAATTTCATTGAGATCCGATCACCCGTTTGTCAGTTAAAAATATCTCATTTTTTCTAATTTTTCAGAATTCACCCTCCCCCGCCCCAACAACCCCAAAGAGAGCGGAGCCGTTCCAATTATGTCAATCACGTATCTAGGACTTGTTCTTATTTTTCCCACCAAGTTCCATCCCGATTCCTCCACTCTAAGCTTTTTCCAAGATTTTAGGTTCCCCCCTCAACTCCCTCCCAATGTCACCAAATCTGGTCGGAATTTAAAATAAGAGCTCTGAGACACGATATCGTTCCAAACATCAAATTTCATCAATATCTGATATATATATATATATATATATATATATATATATATATATATATATATATATATATATATATATATATATATATATATATATATATATATATATATATATATATGCAAAACCCTATAGGCAAGTGTATTCTCCTGATGAGCCCTTGTGTTGGGTTGTTGCCTCTGAATTATTTGTCTTTATTGTTTCTATTGTTCGGTAAATGACGACTTATACTTATTGACGACATGACTGCCTGTCCATGGATTATTCTTTATGGTTGATTGTGTATGGCTATGCTGTTTGACCTATGTGATTGTATGGATGAGTAGGGTTAAGGCCTCATTCACATGCTGGTCTATATTAATTACTAATTTAGGAAAACAGTCTTCCTTTTCTCCTTCTGTCTCTTTTTTTTTTTTTTTTTTTTTTTTTTTTTTTTTTTTTTTTTTTTTTTTTTTTTTTTTTTTTTTTTTTTTTTTGCGCTGTTGCATTGGTGATTTCTCTTTTCATAATATATATTTATTTATTTATATATATATATATATATATATATATATAAACATCCTTCCAAGTTTTGGTGGGTTGGAATTTGAGGGGAGCTTGAAATCTTCACACCCTACGGTGAGTTCAATGGTGTGATTTCCATTAAAATTACTTTTCCTGTTAGAAGGTGTTTTCTTTCTTTTTAAAATATCAAACAAATTTTAATAGGCGTCTTAGTTTTTGATATGAAACTTTAAACTTAACTAATTTTATTAATTGGGTTCTATTTATTCATGTATATTTTGTTATCAGGCATCTCCTTTTTTATAAAGATTTAATTACTAGTGGCTCGTAATAAAAAAAAAAGGTAAAGGATACGGCATTAGACTTTACAGTCCGTACCGGCGGTGCTGATCTCCGTTTCTTGGCCCTTCAGCCAGGAAGTGCAATGGGGGGTTGGGGGCCAGCCATCCTGTGGTTTCGCACACCCTTCCTGTTTACTATATATACTTTCTTCTATCACGTCTTCTATACTTTCTTCTATTTCTTACTATATAATATACTTTCTTCTATCACGAACTGTTTGATGGGAGTAAGAAGCTTAGTGCTGTTAAAAAGCAAAAACCTCATTTAGAAATTTGGCATAAACAGCTAAAAGGTTTTTCTAGTGACATTGCAAAAAAAAAAGATTAAACAAGAGAATGTATTGCCAAGGTACTTGTCACATACGATGATTTATGCATTCAATGTAAAGGCTATATGGATGGAAAATGGCTATTTTCTTGGAATTCTGAGTCAACAAAAATCTCTTTTGAAAACATTAAATTACGTTTTTTTTTTTTAATTTAGTGAAACTTATCTCTGACAAAATGAAGTGTCTTGAAGTGAGCATATTCAATCTAATCTAAGCAAAAGAGGCAATTTAGCAACAACCCTACACGAGCAACTCAGCACATACGCGAAGATTTTAAAAATGTAAAATGTAGTTAATAGTAAAGAAGATTACTACATAGAAAGGGTGATAGTATAAACTTCGAAGGGGGCTCATTGGATTGGTAATTAGAAGTTCTAGTTCCCTTTTTAAGATTCTACTACCCTTTTTAAGATTCAGAGTAATCGGAGGGTCGATACCCCCTTCCCCCCTTCCACACCTCGTGTTTTCTCTAAATGCAACTTAAAAAATTTTGAGATGACCATTCGTTGTCGTAGAAACTTCGAAAAAGGCTCATTCGATTGAAAATTGAAATGACTTGTGCCCCTTTTGCTACTACTACTACCAATAATAACTAACCGCAGCAACAAGCCACCTGAGGCCAACACAGCTACAAACCACATAACAAGGTCTGTATGGTGGATTCAATCCGCCAAAGCCCATGGGTTTTATTGGGGCGTGTAGTTGCATAAGCTTTGAATCGGATGGACCTCATTTGATTAGAAGTCAAAAGTTTTGGGGCTCTTTTTAAGAGTCAAAAGTGGATGGAGGGACTTTAGCTTCCCCTCCCAAACCTCTCAGTCCACAAAACATATCCGATCGAAATTTTAAGACAGCTATTAGGTTCAGCATTATTGAAAGATCCAGTATTGGGGATGTCAACCTCCTGACAGTCCTAAGGCTGTAAGTTAGGTAATTCGTTCATTGTTTACATAAAGTATATGTTATTGAGAAAGGTAGGTATGTTTGAACTTTACTTTCTAAGAAGACAAAGGGTATATAGGTGACCCTTTCAGAGAATTTTTAGGGGAATTTTGAAAGCATATTTGACAATCTGTTTGAGCACTATCAATACTATCGACACTCAAACTATAAAATGTAACACTATCAATACAATCAATTCAATTCAAATTTAACGCCCCCGACTAATATAAACATTGCCCCCAACTAATAAAGACATTACCCCGACTAATATAGACATTACCCCCGACTAATATAGACATTACCCCCGACTAATATAGACATTACCCCTGACTAATATAGATATTACCCCAGACTAATTTAGACATTACTCCCAACTTAAATCAATTCAATTCAATTTATTCAAATAAAAAATTAAAACATAACAATAATAATCCGTTGCAGCACTGTTAATACTCTCGACACTCAACTATCACCCTATCAACACTGAATGATTGTGAGCATGTCTTCCCTATTAAGAAAAGTAAGGATACTACTCGAAAACAAAAAGATGGGGAAGTAATTTATTGAATTTTTGTAAAAAGGAAGGGTTATTAATTATGAATGGAAGGCTGGGAGTACATTCTGGTGTTGGTGATCTTACGTGTTATAATGGATTTAGCCCAAGTTTAATTGATTATATTTTATGTAGTTTATCTCTCTGGCCTCGGATAGTGGACCTCAGGGTCTTAGAGTTGGCCAGATTTGACTATTTGCCAGTTAGTATTAAGCTGAGAGTTGGTATTCGACGCTCCGAAAGGGTAAAGGGAATGTCTACGTCTGAGGAAAGGATCCGTAAACCAATTTGGATTGGAAAGGAGAAAGAACATTTGGTGAAAATGGAACTAGAAAGTGATGAATTACAGAATGATTGTCATTAGATTTTGAATTTTTCAAAACCAGCTGAATTGGATCAAGGTGTTTTGAAAATTACAGATAAAATTTATGAGAGAATCAAGCCTTTATCTCAGGATAGGAAACATCCGACCAGAAAAGATGAGGGTTTTTTCGATGAGGTATGTAGGCAGAAAAGAGGTGATTAAGGTTTTCAGGCTGCTTAAAGCAACTGACCCTTTGAATCAGGAAATGAATTTGTGCAGGATAGCTGAATATAGGAAAGTAAGGTCAGATTATAATAGGGTTAAAAGCGTTAATAAGAAGAGAGAGGCAGGTAAAGATTAATTAGCAAAGTAAGAGAGTTTATTGTGTGAATAGCCCTAGAGAGTTCTGGTCGGTAGTTAAATGTTCAATCCAGGGCCCGGGAACAAGAGGGGATGTCCCACCAGTTGAGACGTGGCCAAATTATTTTAGGGACGGCAACATATCCTTTAAGACAGAATGACTATGATTTAATTAGGCCTGTATCACAACAAAAAATTTGGGAACGGTTGATAAAGATGAATGGTAATTCGTGTCCAGGAATAGATGGGCTATCTACAAAGGCCCTTAGGTTAGGAAGGACAACTTTGATACCCATGTTGGCCGCAATTTTCTCGTTTATAGTGGAGAAAGCTTGTTGGCCTCGCTCATGGGACACTTCGGTAGCAGTGCCTCTTTTTAAGAAAGGTAGTAGGATGTTACGTGAAAACTTTAGGTATATCTTTATGAGAAATGTGGTAAGTAAATTGTTTTGTAAAGTAATGGAATTTAGGCAAAGAGACTGATTAGATAAAAAGGAAATACTTAGCCTGAGGCAAGCGGGATTCAGAACAACATTCAGCACTGTTGAACATATTTTTAGTTTAGATATTCTGAGAAGGAAATATGCTCGAGGAAAAAAGGGTTAGCTATTTGCAGCCTTTTTAGACCTGAAAAGTGCGTTTGACTCGGTAAAAGTTAGTCACCGTTTGACTCGGTTACCAGGCAAATAAGCAACACATACAACAAGGTTAACATTTTTAACTGATAATAATAACCTCAATAAATTTTCAGACTCGCTTTCTAGCTTACAATATAAATTAAATACACCCTTCCTTACAAGCACCAAAACTCCTCCATAGTATCTACCATTTGCCGAAACTTTTCTCCTACACTCAAAAACATCAAAATCTTCACATGACGAAAAATGATCTAGATAATGCCACGTATCAACAAGGCAAACAACATCCAAACTTTCACAACCGGCTGAGGTATTTGACTCTAATAGATTTTCTAGCTTTACCCTACTAGGCCTATAACCTTGAAAAATTCCTAACTACAAAACGTAAACACGATTCACTTAGCCCCTGTATTCCCTATTCAGGTAATTTTGAAAGGTTACTAGGCACTACTAAATCCCCGACAGCAGGATACTCCTGATAAAAGACCGGGACTTTCACTATTTGGCGAGGCGCCAATGATTCATAATCCTGAATAGCCTCCCTTTCACAAGCATTTCTTTTCACGCCTTTATCCCGTTCCAAAGAGCTAACGTTCTTGCTATTTCTTTTGCCCTGTCTTACACTCTGCTCAGCAAAATCCACCACCGGTTCTTGGCTAACGGGGGTATGATACTGCCCACCAACAACAGTGGGTTGGTCCCCCTCTCCTACACTAAATACAGAAACAGCGCTTCAAAAACTCTGACCACTAGTAGTAGAAATTGCGAATCCACTTCTCTCACGCGAAATCATTTGATTACTCTAATTTGCACGAGCGTAAAATGTCACAGGTTCAGGAAAATCATTGTGGGAGCTAGCCATCTCATCACGCGTACACTTTTCTGTCTGAACTTCAATAACTGTCCCATGCTTGACTGATATTGATCCATCTTTACTGAGTAAATTTATATTGTTTATTACTTCATTGTCCCTCTGCATATTACGATTTAAGTCTAAATTCTTGTGATCGTGGGTTCTCATTTCCTCTAATGCAGTGTTTCTCAACCGGGGTCCACATGGACCCTAAGGGTCCATGTAATATTTCCGGGGGTCCACAGGCAAAACACAACAAATTGGGGATCCACAATGATATTTTGGGGGTCCATGAAGAAAACCAACTCAGAATGCTCTTTATTTTTAAGAATTCAATTTCTACTGTAATTTACATTATTTTGAATCAGTTTAGTGACCTACTCGGAATGGATATACCGATTTAGGTATCAATTCCCTTCGAAGTTAATGTTGCCCATATAGAATTATCTTTACAAGGGCCCCTCATCGAATTATAAAGTGATGGAATAATATGTGCAAAATTCAAAGATGGAAAGTACAATATATGGAAAACAAATGATGTTGCTACAAAGTACCCTTTGCTCTGGGATAAAGCGCAGTTCTACGTTATTGCTTTTCCTACATCTTATCTTGTTGAAGCGGGAATTAGCCGTATTTATCAAATTTTATCAAAAGCTCGCAATAGACTTGACATTGTGAAAAGAGGTGATAAATTATCATTAACATCGATAGAACCAAATATAAAGAAACTTGTCGAGAAGCATCAACCACAGGGATCTCATTCAATAAACATGCAGTTTCCTTCTTTTTTAAATCATACACTTAATTTCAACTGCTTTTTTTAATCCAGTTTACATAAATAATGTTGGAGTGAATTAAACTTCCTGAGGAGCTCTACTCTCCATGAGCTTTAGTTGCTTGCCAATCGAAGAAACTTGTAGAAATTTGTAATATTGTAGTTATTATCACAATAATTGCAATAATAATAGTAATTATTATTATTATATTAGAATGTTTTATTTGTATTAGATTAGTTTTCATTTAAAAATAAAGTTTAATCATATGCTATTTGTTTGATAATTAAAACCTTAAAATTTATATTAGTGAAGAATAAAAAATTATTCGTATCTCCAATAGCTATGAAGGGGTCCACCAAGATAAAAAGAGGGGAAAAGGGGTCCATGGGGAAAAAGAGGTTGAGACCACTGCTCTAGTGCTATAATTTTTCGTTGTTCTCGATCAATTTCTTTCATTTTACCCTATTCACTATCATATGCAAAAATATTATCCCCCACGATATGTCTCACACCCCTCAGGTTTGCGTGTAAATGGCCTTCCGTACGCACGGCTTTCAAAATTGGTATCAACTTACTGCGCGCCAATAAATCTGAAGAAGTGTAGTCTGGGGATAGTGACAAATGAAACCTTTTGAAAAGTACCGTTGAAGCAAATTGACATGTTTTCAAATCCATAGATGCTAATTTAATTACGACTGGTCTGACTTTCTGGTTTGAAGGTAAACGAAAAACATCTTTGATATCTGTCTGCATAAACATGGCGCCTCTTATAATTTCATTTAAACATCTAAGAATTTCCTCTTTTAGACTAAAACCTCTTATCTTTGGGTCAAAATTGTAGAGTATCACATTACGCCTTTTTGATCCGCCTCAAATCTATCCATTATATTTTTATTCTTTGCAGCTTCCATTTTTAGTTCACGAACTTCTGCAAAAGGTCGGAATTTTCCGACCTTTTTCCACTTCGCAAATTTTCTTGTTCGAGATTGAAGAAAATTCCACAGATAATTTTTGTACATTTTCGCACAGGGGATTAAGTTTTTTAAGCTCTAGTGACATTTCACTTAATTTTTTTTTTAATCTGTAGCAGGACTTCTGCTGTTTCTGTCATCTTGATGGTAATTACTAGCTACTGAAAATTGAAAGGCGTACCTGTTTAAGAGTCAATATTCACTATTCAAAGGCAAAAATAAGTTCGTAAAGATAACTTGCCATACAGGTTTGTTATAGCTTCAATTGAAAGGATTCTGGTTGAACTTGTTGTGCAATCTAAGTCCGTTTATGAAAAATCCGTAGGGAACCACAATTTTGTCTTACTTTTTAATGGGATTATATCCAGTAAAGGTGTTTTCAGTATGAACTCTCAAACGAGACTGATATTGCTTTTTATTTTTCTTTAAAATCAAATTTTTGGACAAAATTGGTTATAACTTAATCAAACAGCTCGTGGTAACGAACTGTAACTAAGGAGTGACTCGGCTCAATAGTAACCGAAACTCTAAATCACGGAATTTTGATATCAATTAATACATCAAAAGAATCAGCTTATTATGTTGTTTCCAAGTATATAATATTCATCAAGTTTAGTGTTATCCATCAAAAGCTACGAGCATGGGAAAATTTATCCGATTTTTTTAAGCGGGAGGGGAAAACACCCAATACAATTCAAGGATGGGTGTTTTATCCAAAGGGTGACCGTTACGAAATAAAGGTCCTGGAATATCAGAAGAAGGTCCTAGAAATTAAAAGTTCTAGTTTCCTTTTTATAATGACCAAACAGATTGGAGAGCAAATGCCCTCCCATGACCATTTTTCCCCAAAGTTATCTGAACGAATTTTTTAGTTAGCCATTTTGTTCAATACAGCCGAAAGATCAAATAACTATGTCTGTAGGGGTAAAATGACACCCACAATCCGTGGGAGAGCTATGAAATTTCCTATTGTCCACATATGGTATTTTTTTTTATTGGGAAGTATACAGACAGTGTTTGGAGGTGGGTTGATTTCTTGTTTCGGGTGGATTTCCAAAGGGAGAATCTTCCTCGGGGACGGGAAATTTCCAGGGTAAATTTTACTCTGTGGGGATTTGACAGAATTCCTATGCGAAATTATTTTTAATTGTCTTACATTCTCTTTACTAACTCAATTTTGTATGTGGAAATGTTCCCTAGGAATTATCCAGAGGTTCTTTTCCGTGTGTTTTGATTTCAGGGAAAATTTCTAAGGAAGGGGTTTTTTGGAATGATCGAGAAATCACTTAGGTAATTGACGTCTTTTTCAAATGAAAGTACTCTAAGGAAAATTTTCGAGCTGAATCGTCCACAATAAATATTAAGGAGAGGGGAGTTTCAGCAGAGATGGAACCGCCTGGAGTGAATTTGACGGGAGGGGGGTGCACTTTGAAAAAATCGCTGCAGGGGTGGTGAAAGTGTACGTAGAAAAGCAGAATGCGCTAAATAAAGAATACTTTTACCGACAATACGATCCAGTGGAGCTATTCCAGTATCAAACAGTTCGTGGTAACGAACTGTAGTAAGGAGCGACAGGCTCAATAGTAACCAAAACTTTAGAAAATGGAATTTTGATACCAATAGCTACATCAAAAGAATATAATTTTAATGCTGACTTTAAACATATAAGTTTCATCAAGTTTAGTCTTACTCATCAAAAGTTATGAGCCTGAGAAAATTTGCGTTATTTTAAAAAATAGGGGAAAACACCCCTTTAAAAGTCATTTCAGCTTAACGAAAATCACACCATCAGATTCAACGTATCGGAGAACCCTACTGTAGAAGTTTCAACCTCCTATCTATAAAAATGTGGAATTTTGTATTTTTTGCCAGAAGACAAATCACGGATGCGTGTTTATTTGTTTGTTTGTTTTGTTTGTTTTTTTTTGTTTTTCCCAGGGGTGATCGTATCGGCCCAGTTGTCCTAGAATGCAAGAGGGCTCATTTTAACGGAAATAAAAAGTTCTAGAGTCCTTTTTAAGTGACCAAAAAAATTGGAGGGCACCTAGGCCCCCTCCCACGCTAAGTGTTTTCCCAAAGTCAACGGATCAAAATTCTGAGATAGCCATTTTATTCAGCGTAGTTGAAAAACCTTATAACTATGTCTTTGGGGACGACTTACTCCCCCACAGTCCCCGTGGGAGGGGCTACAAGTTACAAACTTTGACCAGGGCTTACATATAGTAATGGCTATTGGAAAGTGTACAGACGTTTTCAGGAAGATTGTTTGTTTGGGGGGAGGGGTTGAGAGGAGGGGGGTATGTTGGGGGAACTTTTCATCGAGGAATCTGTCATGGGAGAAGAAAATTTCCATGAAGGGATCGCAGGATTTACTAGCATTATTTAAAAAAAATGAAAAAATAAATATGAAAAAGTTTTTTTCAGCTGGAAGTAAGGAGCAGCATTAAAACTTGAAACGAACAGAAATTATTATCCATATGAGGGGCTCATCTCCTCCTAATACCTCGCTCTTTACGCTGAATAATTTTTAGTCATTTCAAGTATTTATTCTACGGCTTTTGCGATTGAGGGGTCATTCTTAATGAATTGGGACAACATTTAAGCTTTAGTACAAAGAGCGAGGTACTGACGAGGGGGCGAACCCCCTCATATCTCTAATAAAAACATGAGAATACAAAAGTTCTTTACGTAAGCTAATTTATAAGTTACGTATGTCTTTTACTAATAAAAAGATTCGTAAAAAATTAAAAGTTCTAGTTGCCTTTTTAATTAACCAAAAAATCGGAGGGCAACTAGGCTTCCTCCCCCGCTCTTTTTTTCTCAAAATCATTCCATCAAAATTATGAGAAAGCCATTTAGCCAAAAACAAATAAATATGCAAAATTCGTTTTAATTATCCCCCTACGGAGAGCCAAAATCAAAATATGCATTGATTCAAAAACGTTCAGAAATTAAATAAAAAAAAGTTTTTTTTAACTGAAAGTAAGGAGCGACATTAAAACTTAGAACAAACAGAAATTACTTCGTATATGAAAGGGGCTGCTTCCTCATCAACGCCCCGCTCTTTACGCTAAAGTTTTTTACTTTTTTAAAAAGAAGAGTTGAGAGAAAGAGTCAAACTTTAGCTTAAAGAGCGGGGCGTTGATGAGGAAGTAGTCCCTTTCATATACGAAGTAATTTCTGTTCGTTTTAAGTTTTAATGTCGCTCCTTACTTTCAGTTAAAAAAACTTAATTTTTAAGAACGGCTACTGAAACACAAGAGCCGTTTCAAGCGCTAACAGCTTTAGCGTAAATAGCAAAGTATTGAGGAGGGGGCAGCATTAACGGAATAATTTCTGTTAGTTTTTAGTTTTAATAATGGTTCTTACTTTCAGTTAAAAAAAGAAACTTTTATTATTACATTTTATTACAGTTTTTTTTATTAACTTAAAAAGGGCAGTCAACTAGAGCATAATTATTCCATTCGGATGGTTTTCTCTTGCCGCAATATTCTATAATCCATGGTTCAATACGAGCTTCCTGGCGATAAAGGAATGAGGAGAACAAAAAATAAATAACAAATAAAAGAGTCCAGGTAAACTATTTACCAATGGAAGAAATTCCCCCCGTAAAATACCCCCATAGATAATTCCCTCCTCCCTCCACGGAAAAAAAACCAGGACAGTTAGTCTGAGTGAGAGGCAAAGCTGGCATAATTTTTTTTTTATCAGAACTGTATGATAATGATGTAATTTCACTTTTTGATAGACAGTCTATCATCCATCAATCCGATGGCAGAACTAAGGTAGATAGGCAGAGAATAAGAATAATTCCAATAGTCTATCAGTTAAATGAACCATTTGAAGGCAATGGGAGACCTTAAACAAGATGTTTTCTAAGATTTGTGACTGACCAAGTCCATCGGACTTTCAAGCATTTGGGCAGCTGAGATTATTTATATATTATACGAGCTCTGCCTACTGGGAAAGCCCACTGGAATTGCAAAGGGGATGACTGAGATTTTTGGGTAATTTCTTCCGGGGGGAGGGTATTTTCCCTGGGGAGGTATTTTTCGAAAAGGGTATTTTTTGGAGGGGGGTTTTCCGCACAGGCATTTTCCAGAAGGGTAAACGCCATCTCCCCATTGAACGATATAAGGAGACCCGAAGTGCCTTTAGTAAGCCGTTAATAGTTAACTATTATGATTGAATGAATGGATCTAATTGTTAACTCGTCAAGTATACGTTACAGTATAGGTGGAGTGAAAACCATAAATTTAAATGAAAGAAAAAACTTAAATGTTAACAAAAGAATATAAATAGAGGAAAAATAAGAACTTAATAAAAAAGAGAAAAAAGAAGACAAAAAGAGAAAGAAGAAAAAGAGAAAAAAGAAGACATAACAGAAGGCAGCTGTTGTACGAGCATTGGCCTGGTCACCAGTGATGTGACTGACTTTTGGATTGGTTGGATGGCTGATCTGCTCTTCCTGATTACTGATCGGTATTTCCTCGTAACTTGAATGTTTATTCCAAAGTGAAAGTTTATAAATCAAAAGAAGGTGCACCAGATTTAACTTTTTTCTATTTGCATTAGCACTTTCGGAATTAAAAAAAAATGTAGAGAATATGAGATGATGCGATGGAATTATGAACTTTCTTGTTCTACAATTCTTGATAAACATACATCTATTGCTCTTGACATCATTGCAACGAGACAGAATTGTCTTGTCAAGCTTTTGTCACTTTAGTATGTCTTTATTTATTTATTTTCTAATTTGCCTTTAGTGACGCTTTAGCGGCTACGTATTATGAATAATATGTCATTAAAACTTTTGATAGGTGTGTAGTTACTATTCTTGACAGTATAGAAACAAGACATATTGCTCAAAATAATGTTTACTATTTTTTTTAGGAGCTCAGGCAGAATCTAACTGCTGAAAAGGCGGATATAGAAGAGGAACTAAAAACTTTTGACACCAATCTTGGAAATACATACCGACGAGTAGGCTGTAGCGGATCCTTTGTTGGTATAGTAGATGGCAAATTCTGCCGCAATGGTCAATGGGTATATCTATCAGGATCTCGAGTCGGAAAGGCGGAGGACATAAAGCTGGAAAAGTTCAGACTCTCTAGATTAAAATTGTACGGACAACTATGGAACATTAAATCAGCAGGAGGGAGAGTTGCAGTCATCGAAATTCCTCAATCTACAGGTAGCTTAGAAACTACGATAAAAAACATCAAGGATATTCAGGATATTTCATTTTCTGTCAATATTTCTATCATACTTGACATCCCACGGAATAAATTCGTGGAAACGATGGAACACCTTGAAAAAATGGAGGCCATGCCTGGATTGATCGGAATTAATATAGCACTAAATAGTGAAAGTGAAATAGATCTAATCCATGCGAATAAAATAGCTGATATTCGATCACATTTTAAATTGCTACTTTTCTCTGTTTCAATTCCTTGTTCTTCTACTTATAATACTACCCGGGATTGTGTAGTTAGAAATTGTGCTGACTGGAACTGTCGTCATTCGTACTGTCTTATAGATTCGACTATCTATTCGACCGATAGTCGTATCGGTGATGCATGTCCATCACCTAAGTCTAGTTTTTTTCTTTCTAAAAATTTATTGAAAAAGAACTTTGATTTCATAATTTTAAAACATATTCATCCGAATATTAATATTCAGAAACTGAAGACAGAACTAGGATTGCCTGTGGTGTTTCAAGGGATCATGATGTCTTCACCTGATTATTTACAGCAGTTTTCTGGTTTTCTAGTCGATGAAGAGGGTTCAGAAAAATCTAATACATTAAAAGTTATTAAAACCGTTAAGGGTGAAATAAACAAATTGAACTACGAAGACAACTTATTTGTTTGATACCGTATCTTTTTTTGAATACATTGCACTTGGATTGACTGTTTATTTAAACTTTAAGAAAGCGAGATTTTTATCATAGTTTATGTAACTTTGTGACTTAGTAAAGAGCATTTTATGCCCTATTTTTCAGCTTAATCATATGAAATGATAATCAAAGGGATCTGGGAAGATGGCTTATTAGATAATAAATGCTAAGGTTTAGTGTTATGGTTTAAGGAACGAAACCATTCAAGGGGACGCTTTACCGCCTTTTGCGCCGTTCACGACATCATAGTCCTGTGTTGTATCGAATTCAGTTTCTCAAGCTTTATGTCTTAATCAGTAGGATATCTTCAAAATTTTCCATTAAAAAGTGGAAAAAAAATATCGTAACAACCTAAAGGCAAGGCTTCTATAATTTAAAAAATGCCAATTGAAATGCAAATCCTTCACATATTAACCTAAAAAAATTTCTCCGCCAAAGAGGTTTTCAGAGTAAAGTAAAGTGCTACATTAAGCCTAAGACTAGAAGAAATAAATCCAAATAGTCATTCAAAGGTAGAACGAACTATCAATAGCCATATGAAATCCAAGTGAATACAAGTTAAAATATATAACCCAATCCCGTATAGAATGAATAGAAACTACTACAAACAGAAAAAGGTTTATTTTCTCTATGCCTTTTAAAGACATGACGGTCATTTGTGTATGCCTGAAACTGTGTTTTTTTATATCTTTAACCCTGAGTTTTTATTTATCGTAACATCAAAAAAAAAAAAAAAAAAAAAAAAAAAAAAAAAAAAAAAAAAAAAAAAAAAAAAAAAAAAAAAAAAAAAAAAAAAAAAGGAAAGAGATAATCGTAATAACCGAGGTGGTGGAAAAGAACTAATGAAATGCAGATTGATAAATTTATACACGCTGAACACGCTGGATTCATTCCTGAAAGTCACTGCAATTTTGCATTCATTAACGTTTTCATTGATGCATTTTCTTTTCTCACGCAATATCCCTAGCTATTCCTGGGATACCCGACAGACAGCCTTCAGACAGCCTGGATGTGCTTAGTGTGTTTCTGTTTGGTTTTGCAGCCCCCATCGCCCTTCCGAGGAGTTTTCATCTTAATTCACTGTTCCGATCATAGGATATTGCATCCTTGCCATTTTGACTACCTGAATCTAATTCAACTCATTTGATTCCGTTCAATAGCATTATTAGTAGCACTATTAGGGCATTAGATGTAGATGTAGCAGTTGCAGTCATAGTAGAATCGTAGTGGTAGTGGCTGTAGTAGTATTAGCCAGAAATAGTAGTACTATCAGTGCAACTAGATGTAGCAACAGCGGTTGCAGTCATAATAGATCCGCATATGTAGTGGCACTAGTAGCATTAGCCAGAAATATTTGCAGTCACAAGTAATCTCAGTCATAATCAGTCGTAGTCCCACTTAGTGGCCTGTAGTTGCGGTCAGAAGTAGTTGCGGTTACAAATAGTCACAAACACAGTTGCAAGTGGTCAGTCACAAAGAGTCGCAGTCTCAAAGAGTTGTAGTCACAGTCACAGTATTCCAAGTCACAGTAACAACTAGTCACAGTCAGACTTGCAAGCGTGACTGCAAGAAGTTGCAGTCACAGCTACAAGTAGTTACGGTCGCAGTCATTAGCACTGACACCTGTAGTTGCCCATAGACAAAGTCGCAAGCAGTCGCAGTTGCGGTCCCAAGTAGTTCTAGTCACAGTCGCAAGTACTCGCAGTCACAGGTAGTTATATCTGCATTAGCAAGTGGTAAGAGTCACAACCATAAGTTGTTACAGTCAAAAGCGCTAATAGTCACAGACACATTCGCAGTGGCCTGGCCAGTAAGAATAAAAACAGTGCAATTGTAATACCTATGGTAAAACACCTATTTATGTTGATTTAGAGGTGCTCCCCTTTCAGTTTTATTAGGGAGTGAAAGATTGAACTATGCTTTTGATAAGAAAAACTTTCCAATAAAAATTCATTCATGTATTTTAATCAAACAGTTTTTTTGCGTTTTCTGCAAAGAGAAAAATCACGGGTGCGTGTTTATTTTTTTTCCAGGGGTGATTGTATCAACCCATTGGTCCTAGAATACCGTGCGGGGGTTTATCCGAACGGAAATTAAAAGTTATAGTGCCCTGTTTAAGCGACCAAAAAAATTGAAGGGCAGCTAGACCCCCTCCCATGCCCCTTTTCTCAAAATTTTGAGATGGCTATTTTGTTCAGCATAGTTAAAGGTCGAATATTTATACCTTTGGGGATATCATGACCCACTCACAGCCCCTGGGGAAAGGTCTTTAAGTTACAAAATTTGCCTATTGCTTACGTGTAATATTGTTTGGTAGTAGGCATACATTTTTGGGGGAGAGAATTTGCTGCAGGTCGCATTTTCCACGGGGATAATTTTTTATGGGGAGAGAAGTTTCAAGGGGGTGAGTTTTTCAGGAGAAATCTTACACTGGAGTAATTTGTCAGAATTCTTATACGAAATTCTTCTTATGTCTAGCTTTCTCTTTTCCGCCTCAATTTTAGGCGTGGAGATGTTAAAGGTAATTATCCGAGGTAAATTTTCTCTAGGATTGAATTGTTTAGAGAATAAATCCTTGGGAAGGAAAGATTTTTCCATGGAAGAATAGTCGGATTTTCTGGCATTATTTAAAAAACAATCCGAAATTAAATTAAAAAAACCATTTTTTTTATCTTTAACTAAGGAGCAACATTAAAACTTAAAACGAGCGGAGGGCTATTCCTCCAAAACACCTCGGTCTTTACGTTAAGGTTGAAATTATGTTCCCAATCCTTTAAGAACGACTCCTGAAACACTATGTAAGTACTACAAAACTTTAGCGTAAAGCGCGAGTTGTTTTGAAAGAGTAACCCCCTTATATACGCAATATTTTCTGTTCATTTTGGGTTTTAATATTGCTCCTTACTTTCAGTTGAAAAAAACTTTTTTTTTATTTATTTTCCCTCAGAAGCGATTATTTAATAATGTAATAGCATTAAACAGGCATCCAGTGATATATTCAATTTTATCATAGCATCCTACTTAAACTATGTTGTAAACAGCAAATTTACTCAAGATTCTAGATAGCATATAATCAAAAGACAATAACAGTACTTCCGTATTAGACAGTACACACTCAAGAAGTTTGCTTAATTGAATTAGCGAAAAATCAGTTTACTGCTCTTTATTCGGAGACAAATAGCTTGTGTTCACTAAAAAAAACTACGTTGTAGCTATATTTAGTTAAATTTTTAATATGAAGAATTGCTAATTTGATTAGGCTAGGTATTTAATATAAAGTTCTGAGTGGCCCCCTTCCATAGTTTTGCGCTGTCGTTCCCATAAAATTTGCCTTAGCTGAAACCCTTCTAGTCATAAAAAATTTAAGGTAAGGTGTTCCCACGTGGAAACGTTGGGCGCTAATGGGTTAAGTTGAAAATTATTGAAGCACGTGTTTAAAAAGCATCTTGTAGTGGACTACTTTACAATTCTCTACCTCTTGTACAAACAGTTGTATTTCCACTCTTAGAAATTAGAGGTTTCCCCATTAATTAATTTTTTTTTATCAAGCTACAAAGAAAAAAAAATTAGTCCGGCCTACTCATTCGAAAAGTTTCAATGAAGCCATAGTAATTTATTCACCAAAGAAACTGCTCGTGTCTGCTGTTAATACGCATTTTACTACTATAGGAAAATAGTATTGGCTTTCAAAGAGGTTTCTTTTTCATTTCACATCAGCACCGATCAGATTCATACAAACAGACTGGTCTGACGAAAGCGATAACGAAACCTCCACCCATCGTTACGCTCGAATCACATTGGCGCCCTGGGTACAGTGGACCCCCAAGATTTTTTGTAGATCCGCCCCCGATTAGAATAGAGTATATAGTTTCAGATAGGGAAAAGTATATATTTTGGGTCAGATAGTAACCAATTAATGTTCGATTATTTTAATATTCAATGAAAATATAAATTGCTTTATATATCTTTCATCTTGAAACATAATTTCAAGAACTGGTGGGCCAATTTTAAGGCTATGCTAAGAATATGGTAAGTATCAGGATTTGCGCCAATTGGAGTGAGGGTTAGCGCCCTCTACTCTGTCTAGATGTCACAAAAAACCTTCTTTAAATTTTATCGGGAAAACCAAAAAAAAAATTCCCCTTCAGATTTTAAAAAACATGTTTGCCCCTCCTCATTACTTTCATAAATTGAAGCCAGTTTTTTCTCTTGCCGCAATATTCTATAATCCATGGTTCAATACGAGCTTCCTGGCGATAAAGGAATAAGGAGAACAAAAAATAAATAACAAATAAAAGAGTCCAGGTAACCTATTTACCAATGGAAGAAATTCCCCCCGTAAAATACCCCCAGAGATAATTCCCTCCTCTCCCCATGGAAAAAAACAAGACAGTTAGTCTGAGTGAGAGGCAAAGCTGGAAAAATACCCCCAGAGATAATTCTCTCCTCTCCCCACGGAAAAAAAACAAGACAGTTAGTCTGAGTGAGAGGCAAAGCTGGCATAATTGTTTTTTTTTCAGAACTGTATAATAATGATGTCATTTCACTTTTTGATAGACAGTCTATCATCCATCCATCCGAGGGCAGAACTAAGGTAGATAGGCATAGAATAAGAATAATTTAAATAGTTTATCAGTTAAATGAACCGTTTGAAGGCAATGGGAGACCTTAAATAAGATGTTTTCTAAGATTTGTGACTGACCAAGTCCATCGGATTTTTAAGCATTTGGGCAACTGAGATTATTTATATATTATACGAGCTCTGCCTACTGGGAAAGCCCACTGGAATTGCAAAGGGGATGACTGAGATTTTTGGGTAATTTCTTCCGGGGGGAGGGTATTTTCCCTGGGGAGGTATTTTTCGAAAAGGGTATTTTTTGGAGGGGGGTTTTCCGTACAGGCATTTTCCAGAAGGGTAAACGCCATCTCCCCATTGAACGATATAAGGAGACCCGAAGTGCCTTTAGTAAGCCGTTAATAGTTAACTATTATGATTGAATGAATGGATCTAATTGTTAACTCGTCAAGTACACGTTACAGTACAGGTGGAGTGAAAACCATAAATTTAAATGAAAGAAAACACTTAAATGTTAACAAAAGAATATAAATAGAGGAAAAATAAGAACTTAATAAAAAAGAGAAAAAAGAAGACAAAAAGAGAAAGAAGAAAAAGAGAAAAAAAAGACATAACAGAAGGCAGCTGTTGTACGAGCATTGGCCTGGTCACCAGTGATGTGACTGACTTTTGGATTGGTTGGATGGCTGATCTGCTCTTCCTGATTACTGATCGGTATTTCCTCGTAACTTGAATGTTTATTCCAAAGTGAAAGTTTATAAATCAAAAGAAGGTGCACCAGATTTAACATTTTTTTTATTTGCATTAGCACTTTCGGAATTAAAAAAAATGTAGAGAATATGAGATGATGCGATGGAATTATGAACTTTGTTGTTCTACAATTCTTGATAAACATACATCTATTGCTCTTGACATCATTGCAACGAGACAGAATTGTCTTGTCAAGCTTTTGTCACTTTAGTATGTCTTTATTTATTTATTTTCTAATTTGCCTTTAGTGACGCTTTAGCGGCTACGTATTATGAATAATATGTCATTAAAACTTTTGATAGGTGTGTAGTTACTATTCTTGACAGTATAGAAACAAGACATATTGCTCAAAATAATGTTTACTATTTTTTTAGGAGCTCAGACAGAATCTAACTGCTGAAAAGGCGGATATAGAAGAGGAACTTAAAACTTTTGAGACCAATCTTGGAAATACATACCGACGAATAGGCTGTAGCGGATCCTTTGTTGGTATAGTAGATGGCAAATTCTGCCGCAATGGTCAATGGGTATATTTATCTGGATCTCGAATTGGAAAGGCGGAGGACATAAAGCTGGAAAAGTTCAGACTCTCTAGATTAAAATTATACGGACAACTATGGAACATTAAATCAGCAGGAGGGAGAGTTGCAGTTATCGAAATTCCTCAATCTACAGGTAGCTTAGAAATTATGATAAAAAACATCAAGGATATTCAGGATATTTCATTTTCTGTCAATATTTCTATCATACTTGATATTCCACGGAATAAATTCGTGGAAACGATGGAACACCTTGAAAAAATAGAGGCCATGCCTGGATTGATCGGAATTAATATAGCACTAAATAGTGAAAGTGAAACAGATTTAATCCATGCAAATAAAATAGCTGATATTCGATCACATTTTAAATTGCTACTTTTCTCTGTTTCAATTCCTTGTTCTTCTACTTATAATACTACCCGGGATTGTGTAATTAGAAATTGTGGTGACTGGAATTTGAATTTGAATTCCTGGAATTCGTACTGTCGTCAGTGTTTGAAGTCGATTGGTGATATATGTCCATCACCTAAGTCTAGTTTTTTTCTTTCTAAAAATTTATTGAAAAAGAACTTTGATTTCATAATTTTAAAACATATTCAACCGAATATTAATATTCAGAAACTGAAGACAGAACTAGGATTGCCTGTGGTATTTCAAGGGATCATGATGTCTTCACCTGATTATTTACAGCAGTTTTCTGGTTTTCTAGTCGATGAAGAGGGTTCAGAAAAATCTAATACATTAAAAGTTATTAAAACCGTTAAGGGTGAAATAAACAAATTGAACTACGAAGACAACTTATTTGTTTGATACTGTATCTTTTTTTGAATACATTGCACTTGGATTGACTGTTTATTTAAACTTTAAGAAAGCGAGATTTTTATCATAGTTTATGTAACTTTGTGACTTAGTAAAGAGCATTTTATGCCCTATTTTTCAGCTTAATCATATGAAATGATGATCACAGGGATCTGGGAAGATGGCTTATTAGATAATAAATGCTAAGGTTTAGTGTTATGGTTTAAGGAACGAAACCATTCAAGGGGACGCTTTACCACCTTTTGCGCCGTTCACGACATCATAGTCCTGTGTTGTATCGAATTCAGTTTCTCAAGCTTTATGTCTTAATCAGTAGGATATCTTCAAAATTTTCCATTAAAAAGTGGAAAAAAAAATATCGTAACAACCTAAAGGCAAGGCTTCTATAATTTAAAAATGCCAATTGAAATGCAAATCCTTCACATATTAACCTAAAAAAATTTCTCCGCCAAAGAGGTTTTCAGAGTAAAGTAAAGTGCTACATTAAGCCTAAGACCAGTAAAAATAAATTCAAATAGTCATTCAAAGGTAGAACGAACTATCAATAGCCATATGAAATCCAAGTGAATACAAGTTAAAATATATAACCCAATCACGTATAGAATGAATAGAAACTACTACAAACAGAAAAAGGTTTATTTTCTCTATGCCTTTTAAAGACATGACGGTCATTTGTGTATGCCTGAAACTGTGTTTTTTTTTATCTTTAACCCTGAGTTTTTATTTATCGTAACATCAAAAAAAAAAAAAAAAGAAAGAGATAATCGTAATAACCGAGGTAGTGGAAAAGAACTAATGAAATGCAGATTGATAAATTTATACACGCTGAATACGCTAGATTCATTCCTGAAAGTCACTGCAATTTTGCATTCATTAACGTTTTCATTAATGCATTTTCTTTTCTCACGCAATATCCCTAGCTATTCCTGGGATACCCGACAGACAGCCTTCAGACAGCCTGGATGTGCTTAGTGTGTTTCTGTTTGGTTTTGCAGCCCCCATCGCCCTTCCGAGGAGTTTTCATCTTAATTCACTGTTCCGATCATAGGATATTGCATCCTTGCCATTTTGACTACCTGAATCTAATTCAACTCATTTGATTCCGTTCAATAGCATTATTAGTAGCACTATTAGGGCATTAGATGTAGATGTAGCAGTTGCAGTCATAGTAGAATCGTAGTGGTAGTGGCTGTAGTAGTATTAGCCAGAAATAGTAGTACTATCAGTGCAACTAGATGTAGCAACAGCGGTTGCAGTCATAATAGAACCGCATATGTAGTGGCAGTAGTAGCATTAGCCAGAAATATTTGCAGTCACAAGTAATCTCAGTCATAATCAGTCGTAGTCCCATTTAGTGGCCTGTAGTTGCGGTCGGAAGTAGTTGCGGTTACAAATAGTCACAAACACAGTTGCAAGTGGTCAAAGTCACAAAGAGTCGCAGTCTCAAAGAGTTGTAGTCACAAGTAGTCACAGTCACAGTAACAACTAGTCGCAGTCAGACTTGCAAGTGTGACTGCAAGAAGTTGCAGTCACAGCTACAAGTAGTTACGGTCGAAGTCATTAGCACTGACACCTGTAGTTGCCCATAGACAAAGTCACAAGCAGTCGCAGTTGCGGTCCCAAGTAGTTCTAGTCACAGTCGCAAGTACTCGCAGTCACAGGTAGTTACATCTGCATTAGCAAGTGGTAAGAGTCACAACCATAAGTTGTTACAGTCAAAAGCGCTAATAGTCACAGACACATTCACAGTGGCCTGGCCAGTAAGAATAAAAACAGTGCAATTGTAATAACTATGGTAAAACACCTATTTATGTTGATTTAGAGGTGCTCCCCTTTCAGTTTTATTAGGGAGTGAAAGATTGAACTATGCTTTTGGTAAGAAAAACTTTCTAATAAAAATTCATTCATCTATTTTAATCAAACAGTTTTTTTGCGTTTTCTGCAAGGAGAAAAATCACGGGTGCGTGTTTATTTTTTTTCCAGGGGTGTTTGTATCAACCCATTGGTCCTAGAATATCGTGCGGGGGTTTATCCGAACGGAAATTAAAAGTTATAGTGCCCTGTTTAAGCGACCAAAAAAATTGAAGGGCAGCTAGACCCCCTCCCATGCCCCTTTTCTCAAAATCGTCTGGTCAAAATTTTGAGATGGCTATTTTGTTCAGCATAGTTAAAGGTCGAATATTTATACCTTTGGGGATATCATGACCCACTCACAGCCCCTGGGGAAAGGTCTTTAAGTTACAAAATTTGCCTATTGCTTACGTATAATATTTATTGTTTGGTAGTAGGCATACATTTTTAGGGGAGGGAATTTGCTGCAGGTGGCATTTTCCACGGGGATAATTTTTTATGGGGAGAGAAGTTTCAAGGGGATGAGTTTTTCAGGGGAAATCTTACACTGGAGTAATTTGTCAGAATTCCTATACGAAATTCTTCTTATGTCTAGCTTTCTCTTTTCCGTCTCAATTTTAGGCGTGGAGATGTTAAAGGTAATTATCCGAGGTAAATTTTCTCCAGGATTGAATTGTTTAGAGAATGAATCCTTGGGAAGGAGAGATTTTTCCGTGGAAGAATAGTCAGATTTTCTGGCACAATTTAAAAAACAATCCGAAATTAAATTAAAAAAACCATTTTTTTTATCTTTAACTAAGGAGCAACATTAAAACTTAAAACGAGCGGAGGGCTATTCCTCCAAAACACCTCGGTCTTTACGTTAAGGTTGAAATTATGTTCCCAATCCTTTAAGAACGACTCCTGAAACACTATGTAAGTACTACAAAACTTTAGCGTAAAGCGCGAGTTGTTTTGAAAGAGTAACCCCATTATATCCGCAATATTTTCTGTTCATTTTGGGTTTTAATATTGCTCCTTACTTTCAGACTTTTTTTTATATTTAATTTCCCTCAGAAGCGATTATTTAATAATGTAATAGCATAAAAAAGGCATCCAGTGATATATTCAATTTTATCATAGCATCCTACTTAAACTATGTTGTAAACAGCAAATTTACTCAAGATTCTAGGTAGCATATAATCAAAAGACAATAACGGTACTTCCGTATTAGACAGTACACACTCAAGAAGTTTGCTTAATTGAATTAGCGAAAAATCAGTTTACTGCTCTTTATTCGGAGACAAATAGCTTGTGTTCACTAAAAAAACTACGTTGTAGCTATATTTAGTTAAATTTTTAATATGAAGAATTGCTAATTTGATTAGGCTAGGTATTTAATATAAAGTTCTGAGTGGCCCCCTTCCATAGTTTTGCGCTGTCGTTCCCATAAAATTTGCCTTAGCTGAAACCCTTCTAGTCATAAAAAATTTAAGGTAAGGTGTTCCCACGTGGAAACGTTGGGCGCTAATGGGTTAAGTTGAAAATTATTGAAGCACGTGTTTAAAAAGCATCTTGTAGTGGACTACTTTACAATTCTCTACCTCTTGTACAAACAGTTGTATTTCCACTCTTAGAAATTAGAGGTTTCCCCATTAATTAATTTTTTTTATCAAGCTACAAAGAAAAAAAAAATTTAGTCCGGCCTACTCATTCGAAAAGTTTCAATGAAGCCATAGTAATTTATTCACCAAAGAAACTGCTCGTGTCTGCTGTTAATACGCATTTTACTGCTATAGAAAAATAGTATTGGCTTTCAAAGAGGTTTCTTTTTCATTTCACATCAGCACCGATCAGATTCATACAAACAGACTGGCCTGACGAAAGCGATAACGACACCTCCACCCATCGTTACGCTCGAATCACATTGCCGCCCTGGGTACAGTGGACACCCAAGATTTTTTGTAGATCCGCCCCCGATTAGAATAGAGTATATAGTTTCAGATAGGGAAAAGTATATATTTTGGGTCAGATAGTAACCAATTAATGTTCGATTATTTTAATATTCAATGAAAATATAAATTGCTTTATATATCTTTCATCTTGAAACATAATTTCAAGAACTTGTAGGCCAATTTTAAGGCTATGCTAAGAATATGGTAAGTATCAGGATTTGCACCAATTGGAGTGAGGGTTAGCGCCCTCTACTCTGTCTAGATGTCACAAAAAAGCCTTCTTTAAATTTTATCGGGAAAACCAAAAAAAAAATTCCCCTTCAGATTTTAAAAAACATGTTTGCCCCTCCTCATTATTTTCATAAATTGAAGCCAGTGAGCATGGTGAAGGTTACTATGACCCAAATAGAAGACCTTATATCCGAAATATTTAGATTTTTAGTCTGCGAGTAGTTGCCTAATGATTCAATAAACTGAAATGCCAATGGGGTTTCTTTCTTACTTGGAGAAGTGAGATCAAGAAGCTTTAAGTCAACAGCAAAAATCCCGGTCCAAGAATAATGACTTTTTGAATAACATTGTTTAAAAAAAAATCCATCCTTATTCTGCCGATCTTCCAATATCTAAATAGCTACGTCTATGATGCATCACTCCACGGATATACTTCCCGATAGTCCTAATATCCAACTTATAATTTCTCTTCAAATTAACAACTCATCTTACCCCACTCTCTTACTCCATTCTCTCCCTCTTACCCCACTTTTAACAAAATTTTCTCTCTCGACTCCTTGCCATTGCACATAAAGAGTTGTAAATCTGCATTACCCCGTCACACCGGACCACTCCGCTACCTAAGCCCCCCTTAGGTACATCCTTCTTTCTCCATTTGGCATGCTTTTACCCCTTACTTTAAAAAACCCACCTCATATCCTTTCTGAGACACTCCATGTCTCTAACCACCGAGCCATGCCTTCTCCCTAATTCTAAAATCCTGACATGCCACAACTGCTGATATTTTTTGTTTGTTTAGGTGAAGATCTGTTCTATTATTATGTAGAATGCTCTACCTTAACTAGTTTAACATTAGGTAATGATGTAACCTACTCTCGGAACTTAACCATTATCTCTAGTATCTTACTCCCAAGAGATCTTAGGCCTAAATCTCCTCTTGATACTAGACTATCAAAACCTATTATCAATCAGCCTCCCCTCAAAAATTCTTTTTTTAAAATAGAACTAGCTGTTTAATATTTCTTCTAAGCCTGAAAAAAAGCTTACGTGGCGCGTTATCTCTAAGGTAGAATAACCCAAATTGTTAGAATAAAATAGTGTCCAGTTTCGGGACCACATGTGCATGTCATTAGCTACCTTAGCAATGAACTAGAAGCAGTGCTGAAACGAGCCTAAAAAATCATAGTTGAAACCAAAGTACTTGCAAATCTATCTTTGCAGGTCTGATAAAGCCTTAAAAAATTCAGGTACCATCCTGTTTCACCTGTTTCAGATGCAGTTTCACTGCACTTGCACCATGATAAGCACCGTTCCCTACTACCCCTGCCACTGCAGTCAACAAACGCACACCAGAAGTACTAGCTTCAACCAGTTCGCAGGCCCAACTGTTTCGGCAACTCATTCGTCGCTTTTTTTTTTACTGCGACAAATCGTATTTGATGTTTTGTACAAGTTGGCGTAAATTACTCGTGGCATTAGCCGCAACTACGACAGTTGCTTTTGTGATATGAATCATAGACCTTAATCTGCTCCATTTATCAACCGTTTCCTCGATCTGTCTCCTATATTCAATAATCCATTAGCTTAATCCTTGATAATCAAATTCTTCGATCATTTTCGTTTTGTCTCGTCTATATCTTGGTCTGCAAATTCCCCCAAGAGTCCCAAATATTGTAACTACTTACTTCTTCGTATCAGGGTTTATGCAGTTACTGATGTAAACAACTCTATAAAATTATCAATATCTATTTAAAATTAAGATCATTCACTTGAAAAAATTTCGAATTCTATCACTAGTATATGCACAGTAAGCAGATGTTAAGGCCAAACCAACAGCACCGCCTTTCAGACATGTTTTCAAGCCAGCTGAAAAAGAAATAAATTGAATTAGAAAAATATATATTAGACATTAATCTAAAGTTTAGAACAATAGCTATAGCTCACACTACTTTTTTATATAATTCTAGCTGTATATGTTAAACGGTAAGGAATGTCAATAGCAAATAAATCTACACACTTTATTCCCGTGTAATTTTGACGAAAAACGTGTTTCGACCCCGCTTTCTAGGGCTATAATGAAAAAAAGGTTGAGATGGCTAGGCCACGTTCTGCGGATGAAGGATGACAGATTGCCAAAGATTGTCCTTTTTGGCCAACCGTCTGGGGCTACACGGAAAGCAGGTCGTCCTCGTCTGTGGTGGGAGGATGTCATAAATAAAGATTTGAAGGAAATGGGAACTTCCTGGGAAGGTGTAAAAAGGGAGGCCTTGAATAGATTAGGTTGGAAGAGGAGTGTGCGTAGCTATGTTGGCCTCAAGTGGCTCGGTAATGCAGTGAGTTATTAGTAGTAGCAGTAGATTTTGACACTAGGCTGAATTTCCAGCTGGGTTAATCAAAAGTCGTAGCTAAAAGAGTAAATATAAACGGTAGACGGTAGAAAAACCGCACTTAATTTAGTTTGGTTTTATTTAAGACCATCATCAGCAGATAAACTGTTCATACGATCATGATGGTCACTGTGTATGTGATTGAAATATCCAGAATTTTTATCTTTGTCTTTCATCGTTTAATGAAAGGATTTATACCTATTTGAACTGTTATTTGCACGGATACAAAATTTACGACTGTAGCAAGCCACCTGAGACCCAAACATCTGCGCACGAACAAACAAACTTTCAAAAGGGGATAAGTCCGTTCATTAGACAGTAAAACCAGATACAGAACTCTCGATATTTCGACCACATGCACAGCGATCGTCATCAGCAGAAATGCACTATTTGTGTTTCTGCTTAGTAGTTCAGCTGACCATGATCGCTGTGTATATGGTCCAAATATCCAGACTTTTTTGTCTGTTTTCACTGTCTAACAAATGGACTTATCCCCATTTGAACATTTATTTGTTCGTCATAGAAAGACAGTGTGGCGTTGAAAAAAAAGGTGTTACGTCAAAAAAAAAAAAACATCTGTGCACTCTCCTTCTCTACCCCAATCTGCTCAGAACTTCAATTGTTACTCATCCCAGGAGGTTAATATTTCCTTTTAAGTCGCTTTGTATGACCCCTTTTTAATCCCATTTGAGGACGTACATTTGGCTTTAGATCACAGTCATATTTTGGCAACCTATAATCCTTCCTGCATTATAAAGTTCTAAACTCTCAACATTTCGTACATTACAGCATTAGAAAGTGGTATCGAACCATGTTGTTCGTACAACTATTACTTAATATATACTCCACTTGAATAGATCCCTCAAACTGTCCAGTAGAACTAAGGATCAAACTGTCACAAGAAATATATTTTTATGCAATTACAAAAAAGGCATTACTAAAAATCTAGGGATGTGGCGGAGGAAGGTATTGTTTCAATTTGTTTTAACGAAAATACTAAAGAGATTTTTATAAAACAAAATTATTATCTTGCGTATTATATAAGCAATCAGACCCTCTCCCTCCTATTTGCAACCCTGAGTCCCAAGACCCACGGTATTTTTTTCACAGTTGAAAAAGTTTGGAAGAATAGGAAAATAAGTCTGCGACCCAAGATTTGAACATTGGAAGCTGGAGTTATGACAGTCATGCAGTTATGACAGTAGTCAAGTAGGGTTCTGAAGCGTGGGCACTTTGAACACGGAAGAAAAGTTGCTAGATGTTTTCAAGAGAAATTACCTATGGATTAGCTTGAGTACCCGACAGATTGACCGAATTTTAACAGTAGGCTGTATGAAAGGTGTGGTTCAATCCCACTTTCTAGGGCTATAATGAGAAGAAGTATGAGTTGGCTAGGAAACGTTCTGCAGATTATGGATAACCGGAACACCAAGAATAAGAAGAACAAAGGGAATTTCTCAAGACCGTGGGAAACAAATTAGAATGAATATTTTGGCCCTATGTCCAAGGGCCCCAGCAATACAAAAATATATAAGAAGAAAAAACTTACAACAGGATAAAATCAATAAAACTAAAATGAAAAATTTTTCAAAATTTTCTTTCATTTCAATGAATTGCCTCGTTTCATCACAATTTATTTATCAGTCCTGGTTGAACTTCGCTGAGGTAAGGGTGCTGGGACTGTTTTGAAAAATTTTCCACTTTAGTTTTACTGATTTTATCCCGTTGAAAGTTTTTTCTTCTTATATATTTTTGTATTGCTGAGGACGGCCCTTGGACATAGGGCCAAAATATTCATTCTAATTTGTTTCCCACTGTCTTGAGAAATTCCCTATTGTTCTTCTTGTTTTTGGTGTTTGTGATGGAAAAACAGTGTGGTCTTCGTCGCTATTTATGGATGACCGTTTGCCAAAGATTGTCCTTGTCGGCCAAACGAGAAGCGGTTGGTCTTCGAATAGTGTGGAAGGATGTCGTAAGGGAAGATTTAAGCGAATTGGGAACTTCTTGGGAGTGTGGAAAGAGGGAGGCTTTGAATGGATTGGGATGAAAGAGGAACGTGCGTAACTATGTTAACCTCAGGGGGCTTGGTGGTGGAGTGAGTTGTTAGCAGTAGTCGCAGCAGTTGCTAAAAAAGTTCCGTGTCTTCAATCACTCAATGAAATTAGGGTAGTATATTAATTCAGTTTCGCGGTAATACATTTCTTTATTGGATGGATCTTGTACGATGTATGATCTTAATTAAGCTTTGAACTTGTTTTTGATATAAATAAAATTTATAAAAATTATCACAAGCCATGTACGCCGGAATTCAGCTTGGAGGTATAATGCATTTAGAAGTGAGACACAACCTCATAAAATTGGCAATATACGGAAAATAGTAGATGAGTAAACCTAAATATTTAGAAACTCTTAATAATTCTTACATCAGAGCCAGAGGGGGGGGGGGGGGGGGGTCAATTTCTTTTTAATAAAAATACAGCATATTGTAATACATCCTTGTTTTATGTCTGTACAGCTTAATCAAGCACATATTCATTGCCTTGTAGAAGCGAGCCCGTTTCAAAGCCATGCTTTTCAAGTGGTCACTTGACATAATTCTTATTTATGTAGCTTCCAGGATCCTAATTTTAATTTGAAGACACCTTTAGTCAGGATAGGTTTGACAGTAATATTCATGGACAATGTTCCAAAAATGACGCTTATTTCTTGGCATGTTGTACATGTAGCAAATTACAAACATAATAAAGTGTCATACCAAGTTGGCTAAGTTGCCAAGTAAGCCAAGTTGGCTCGCTTCTTCAAGGTTACTATAATGAGCAAAAACAAATTGCTTTCAAACGAAAACGTTAGCCTACAACTTTAAAGGAGGAGTATGGAAATGACAGAAATCAGAAAAAATTTACTACAATGTGGAAAAATTAAATGAAAGATTTATTCTTAAAAGTTATGGAAATCTTCAATATGTCCATAAATTTAATTGCAATTGACGCCAACTTTTAAGATGAAGTATAAATGATAAAATTATTCCAATTTAATACAAAAAGATCTAATAAAAAATTCATCGTAAATAAAGATTCTACAAAAAGACTAGCTAACAAAAAAACTTTGTGGTTGTTTTTGTGAATTTTAAATAAGAGTACCAGGGAGGGTTCTGACACAAGAAGAACATACCATGCTCTCTGACATAGTCTCAGAGTTTAACGATTTTCTTAATGAAATTGGCTAAAAATGCATCATTGCACCAAAATGCACTCAAATGCACCATTTCTTGCCATTTGGCGAAAACAATCTTCAACTCATTATGAATCAAAAGTAAAAGAAGTGATTTAAAATGTAAACGTAATTGGTGATTTTTTTTTATTTATATCTTTTATAATCTACTTTACAATGTTGTAGAGTAACGCTACGAGGTGTTGGCTATTTTTCCCCTAGAGACTCACCTTATATATCTCTTATTCATACAAAAAGGAGGAATTAGGGAATATAAACATTCTAGAAATTAAATATTTATTATTATATTCATGTTTTATCAATCTCCAATAGTCTTTGTCCTGGTCTTCAACAAATATGAAAATCCTTATATTTGACGATTTGGATACAAAAAGAACTCCTTGCAAAATGTTCTCCTGCATATGCTTTTCATACTAATTACACAGATAACCTAAACAAACAAATCTAAATCCTGAGTAGCTCCACCCCCCATCCTTTGTCTTAATAATTGGAACTCTAATTCTTATGCATGAAGGTTTTTTATCCCCTATATTTGGACTTTGATGAGGCAGCAAGAGTTAATAGGCACATAAAGGATACAGCTCAAATTAAAAAAAAAAATATTAAAGGGGTTTGTATGTCCAAATCTTCAGACAAAGATGAGAAGATTGTCCCTGGCCATCTCTTAAATTTTTCAAAAAAGGACATGCTAAGGCATACACACGCTATTTATACAACTTAAGGAAGTTTATCAAAAGCTTAGGAGGTACAGTTACTGCATGGTTTAGCAGCACAGATTACTTAAAAAAATTTAAGCCTAGAAGTCAAGGCAAAAATCTTATTGTCTTGATGCATTTGCTTTGTAGTTCTTTTGAAGGGAATGTTTATATAATTTCTACATTTTGCTTGTCTTTGCGTATCTACAGTTTTTCTGTTCAAAATTTTTTTATTTATTACAATATTGAAAGGAAGTTTCAATGTCATGACCACCCAACAATTTCATTGTTTGTCTTATAAACAGCTTATAGCAGTGTGCGTGCCGGTCTACTTAAAACAAATAGTTTTTTTTAAACAACTCTCAGGATTCAATCTCAAGCAAGATTTGGCTTTGAATGCACCATAGCTATACTTCAATCAGTGGTGTCAGTAACCCCACCCCTCTCCCACTCGCAGATCAAGACAAATCCATTTTTAGGTACATTCAGTAAAAAAAATAGATTTTTAGGATGTTTCTTTTGGAAAAAAATCTCCTCTCCCTTGATTTTGAAAAAACCCGTTTTTGCCCCTTCCCTACATTTCCATGAATTGACGTAACTGATTTAAATAGACCTACAATAGCCATATTAAACGTTTAGCCAAGTACTCTTCCAAAATCCTCATCCACCATTCATCTATGGTTATAGCTTTGAAAAAAAAAACTATTTCTACAATCAAAACTGCATAAAGAGCAAGGAAAGGGGATCCATATTAAAAGATCCCTCATACAAAAAAATCGACTTTTCTTATTTGCACCCACCCTTCCCTACTTACAAGTTCAGGCTGTTAATCACAAAAAGGGCTAATAAAAATTATATTTAGAAACCCAAGACGAGTATGAACTCTTGTGGTTCCTTTTTTGGATCAGCCTGACTGTCTGTTTTATGGCATGCACTACTCATACTTGATGTGTGTGAGGCCATCTACAGAGGTAGTTGGTCGGTAGATAGAGATGACGCCTTACGGTCACTTAACTACCTATATATGTACAATCCCTAGTCACACAAATATTCTTTGTCCATGTCTTTGGAGAGCCTTTTTCCAAACTACAGCTAATTTTTGTCATTAATTGCCTAATTAGTGCTTGAATTATAAATGTTAGTCACTTATAATTCTTAGAAAGAGTGCTGCTATCTTCAAAGGGAAATCTCTTTCAAAAGGGGGCAAGAAAAACAAAGAATAGGAAAAAGGGAAGGCAAATTAACGAAATGTGGGGGTGGGGTGGCCAGACATATTTTTCAAAATCAAGTGGGCGGCAAATATCTTTTTTTGATTTATTTTAATGAAACTACGCAATTTTTTTTCGAAATCTCCCCCTCCTCCCAATTGGCACTATTGGGAGTGAAACTAGCCTTTTTTTTTAGAAAAAAACTTTTACTTACCACTGGATTTGTACAGTAAACCTGTAATAGCTCCTGAGGCAACTGTATTTACTTCATCATCAGATCCTCTTGCCAAAGACAGCAATACCCCAGTACCACTGTACATAACTGCTATTACACCCAATGAAGAAGCTACATTTGCACCCTGTTTCATTGTATAATTCAGTACCCTGGAAAGTTGGAACAGTTTAATAATCAAACACATTATGTTTAGGGATATTTAAGGAATTTTACATTGTTGTCCAAATAAAAACTTGGTAGTAAAAATTGTGTTACGCAAGTTATCCGAAGCTTTTTTTTCCAACAGTTGTTAGTTATATTCTCTAGTGAATTTAGAAATGCTACTCTGTTAGTGAATTCAGAAATGCTGCTCTGTTGGTGACTTCAGAAATGCTGCTCTGTTAGTGAATTCAGAAATGCTGCTCTGTTGGTGACTTCAGAAATGCTGCTCTGTTAGTGAATTCAGAAATGCTACTCTGTAAATGAATTCGGAAATGCTGCTGTTAGTGAATTGAGAAATGCTGCTGTAATTGAATTCAGAAATGCTGCTCTGTTAGTGAATTCAGAAATGCTGCTCTGTTGGTGACTTCAGAAATACTGCTCTGCTAGTGAATTCAGAAGTGCTGCTCTGTTAGTGAATTCAGAAATGCTGCTCTGTTAGTGAATTCAGATATGGTGCTCTGTTGGTGAATTCAGAAATGCTGCAGAAAAATTGTTGATAGATTATGAACATGAAATGCAAAATATTCAGATACAATTCAGACACATTCGTAGGTTTCGAGCACGAGATCCAAAGACATTTAAATCTATATATCTGTTAACGTCTCTAGTCCTAGATGAAATTTAGCATGATTTTTGTATTTCCAGTTTTCTTAATCAGTGAAGCCTACCTTTAAAAGACTCAAGAATTCCTCATTTCAAAAACTAAGGCTTTTTTCACAATTTTAGGGGTATTTTATGAATTCCTTCAATATATGAATGCCATTTTATCCACAAATGAAGAATACAGAAAACTAAAGATTATGCATTGTGGCTATATCTTGTGGTTTCATTTTGATATATGTCACATATATTTTTATAAATTACATTCATTTATTTATATTTTCATTAAATTTACAGCTAAAATTTTCATACTTGAAACACAAAAAGAACAATCTTAGAAAAATAAGAATAGAAAATACTTCTACTTTCAGCCCCTGTAATGTAAGAGAATATAATGCTGAAGTTTGTTTTATGAAAAAAAAAGAAGAAAAAATTACACCTTATCATGGCTAGTGTTAGCTCTTCAAAATAAAACATATCTGTAAATTTGTCCAATAAAAGCAAATCTACTAGAACTTGCGAATACAAGTCCTTTTAGAAAGAGTTTTAGATACTTATGTCTTTGATTTGGCCATGACTATAGACTAAGTAAAACAATATGAACATGCAATAGTAAATTAACATAAATGTTAAGTATAATCATCATATTTGGTAAGGGCTCCCCTTAAGAACCCTCACCTCCATCCCCCACAATCAGAAAATAATGGCATTTAAAACTGACTCTTTGGCATTTTGGAACCTTTGTTATAGAAAAAGTCCTCACATATCCCAACCCCAAAACTATTTGTAGGTTACACTTGCAGGGTTCAGCATAGAAACAATAAAATAATATTCACTTACTGTGTCATTCTCAGTTTCCCAGTATGCCCTGCAAGAGCAGTCTGTCTGATCCCATTGTATAGGCCAGTAGCACCTCCTATTGTTGCTCCACCCATGACAGAAGCACCAATTTGTGAAAAGGCAAGTTCAAATCGTCCCCTTTGTCTGGAGGCGCCTTCAGGAAAGATGAATTCTGGTTGCTGTGTGTCTAAGTAACTCGGGTCAAAATTCAAATATGGCGACAAGGTAGATGCTCTCCCTCTTGTTGTTCCATAAGCTGGATTTATAGAAAACAATTTTGAGTTAATTCATTTGATATTCCTACTCAACTCTAAGATTGATCCAAAGGAACACATATTATTCCCTTCTGAAACTTCTATATATTTCCCTTCTGAAACATTAGTCGTAACAGGACACATTTTGTTTCAAAAAACCACAAACAAAATCAATCAGTAGCACACCAAAAGTATTGCTTGCAAGGGTATGCTACTGACAAGAAAATAATATTAACAACAAATAATAAGTATAATGATTAGATATAAAGTATTAAGCATAATTAGGACAAATATATTTTTCAAAAATCCACAAACAAAATCAATCAGTACCACACCAAAAGTATTGCTTGCAAGGGTATGCTACTGACAACAACATAATATTAACAACAAACAATAAGTATAATGATTAGATATAAGGTATAATATAAATATTAGGCATAATTAGGAAAAATATATTTTCCTTTCTGGCAATTGATGCCAGCTTAATTGTTAGTGGATTTAATATTTCCATTTGGAGTTGTTTTATTAAATCTGGTTTCTTTTTAATTACAAGAAAAATGAATTTGATGCTAAAATTCTCTGTATTTTGAAAGGTAGCCAAAAACACAATAGAAACACTTCAATGAAATTCTCAAACAATGGATTCTAGATACTACCAATTGAATAGAACATGTTTCTTAAATATTAAAAAAACAGACTATATGCTAAAAATGTAAATAAATTAAAGCTTACTCAAAACATTAGTAACTAAAATTTGAAGCAGTATGAGTTATATCAATATGATCCATGAAAGAATAAATAGGTGATAGTACAAATTGAAGAAATTGGATTTAAAGAATAGGTAGCAATAGAATTATTAGGAATTATAGAATTATAGAATAATAAGAATAATATTATTCTAGTTATAGAATAATAAAAAGAATTATAGAATAATAGGTAGCCTTGGTTTAAATAGAACCAAGAAAAAAGCAGAGGAGGTAGCCTACATAGGAGGACTAGACTCAAAGGGAAAAATATACTTATCCTTATTCATCAAAGGAGAGTCTGTTTTAAATACTCCTGTTTGGAGATTTTGTATTTAAAAAAAAACATTAGGCATTTTGTCAATATTTTGACAAGATCTCTACCTGGAAGTGTAGTTCCTGCAGAAGTAAATTCTCATGTATGGACCTGGCATGGATCTCTATTACTTTTAGAACCTAATCACCAAGTAATTGCTAACAAAATGTTAATGTTCTGATTCCAATGGAGAAATTTATGTATTGAAATGTTTTCAGTAAGCTTTAATTTATTTACATTTTTAGCATATAGTTTTTTTTTTAATATTTAAGAAACATGTTCTATTCAATTGGTAGTATCTAGAATCCATTGTTTGAGAATTTTGTTGAGGTGTTTCTATTGTTTTTTTGGCTACCTTTCAAAATACAGAGAATTTTAGCATCAAATTCATTTTTCTTGTAATTAAAAAGAAACCAGATTTAATAAAACAACTCCAAATGGAAATATTAAATCCACTAACAATTAAGCTGGCATCAATTGCCAGAAAGGGAAAATATATTTTTAATGATATTGATCAGCATACATTGAATTTTTAATCATTAAAATTTTTTCAAAAATATATTAATTATGTAATTTGCATTTCCAAAATAATGCTGCAATTAAAGCAGGAAATGAGGCTAGCAGCTAGTTTTGTATCAAATCAGGAGTTAAGCAGGGTTATGCTCTACCCCCCTTTATTTAGATCATTTGATGGACTTTGTCTCAAGGAGCACAGGAAAGTCAATAGGAGACCATGAGATCAAATGGTGAGGAAAGATACTCCTGGACTTAGACTATTCTGACAATTACAGCATCCTAGATGAAAGAAAGACAAAGAATGAGAAATTGCTGAAGATTGTCCTTTTTTGCCAACCATCAAGGGCTAAATGGAAAGCAGTTTGTCCGTGGTTGGGGTTAAAGGATGTAATAAAGAAAGATTTTAAAGAAATTGGAACTTCCTGGGAGAGTGTACAGAGGGAGGCTTTAAATAGATTGGGATGAAGGAGGAGCATGCATAGCTGCATTGGCCTCAGGTGGCTTGGTACTACAGTAAGTTGTTAGTAGTAGTAGCAATTCCAAAATACCAGAAGTCAATTCTTCTTTTGAGGACGAGAGGACCAAATATTTAGCCATTTCTACTATTTTAAAAACACAAGTTTCCTACAAATATGGAAACAAATAAATGTTACTTTATTACCTATTAACAAGGACTACAGAGTAGCCTACAGACCCATATCCCTATGATTTCTTGAAATTTTTGTAATTTCTGATAAATTTTCATATAATTTGTCAATTAATTGGAGTTGTCCTACAACAAATTCCTGGGTAGGCCTGTGTTGTTTAGCTTCTAGTAAAAATGGATTGACTAAAACATCCTCTTATCTACACTAATTTTCATCTTAATCCTGTTCCTAAAAATTATTCACAAAAAAAAAGAAAAACAGAATTAATCCCAACAAAAATTGGGCTAAGTCAAGTCTATACCACAAAAAAAGAAAAAAAAACATTAACTCTACCAAAATAGCATTTAAATTTAATATAATATATAGAGAACAGAATTACTAAAAAAAAAACAAATAGCATATAGATTCAATAGAGTGTATTGGGAATTGGAGTGAAGCAAAATAGGATAACAGGTGGCTTCAAAAATATTACACATTAATCCCTCAAGGGGTTTAAATTTGCCACCATAGGTGGCACATTAAAATCCTAAATGTACAAAAAAAGGATAACAGATGAAAAATGTTGGGAATTTGTTTTTAATTTAGAATAGCACATCTTTAGCACCAACATAGCAGTAAGAGCATAGATGGATACTACTGTGAAGATTATTTTAACTTTGCACAATAAAAGGGTAACTACCTGAAAATAGATCTGAATTACAAATGAGACCTATGGAGAAGGCTTTGAGTCTATACCTTTGCTAAATCCTGATTTAATGGATTTTTAAGAATTTGTAAAATGTATCAAATTAAAATAAAAAACACTATTGAACTAGATAATGGATTGTGATATCTTTTAAAGTAATAGAGCTGAGTAGATGCAAAATCTCAATTATGACCTTTAAAGATATTTTCAAACTCCCATCTCTAGGTAAATAAGGGGGTTCAATATCTAGTCCCCACTGCAAATCCTGAACTGTTCTAAATTTAAGAGCACTTCTTGTCTAAGTATCAAATAAAACTTATTTATAATCTTAGTTTGGGTGCTCTAAAAACAAATTCTACATACATGCCTTCCTACCTCTGCACCATGCTTATCTGTAGATTTTTAAAATACAATTTCAGAGATTTGAAAAGATTTAGTGACAGTAGAGATATTTGTATTAATTCAAGACCCATATTTTCAAATTACTTAAAACTTATAAACCAGAATTTAGCAAAGTTTTGAGACTGAAAACACTTTTTGGACCCTCTGAAGTTCACTGGCCTTTGGTGGTTGACCTCATGAGAAGGAAACAAATAGCCTATAAAATTCTGAAAATTACTTTCAAAAATTCTAAAGTGCTTACTAAATGGTAGTTTCTGCCATAAGACAGGTCTCAGCAACAAAAAGGTGACAGTTGAAATAAAAAAAAGAAGTGATTTATAATCATGGTTTATTATTAGCACTTATTTATTAATTATAACCAATTTTTGTGCATTAGTCAGTGTTAATATTTGGTCTCATTGTCTTGCATGGTTTTCAAAAAGGCCATTAAGTTCTTGAAGCAAATGATAACAACACAAAAAAGATAATCAAAACTGGCAGTTTTGCTAACATGAGCATTTTCATTTGAGTTTAGCACCAAAAACCATCATAGAGGGACATGAAATAAACAATGATGTGATAAAACTGTAGCCATTGAAATAGACAAACCAAAAGATGAAGGCAACCCTTTTTTTTTAATTTTTATTGCCAGAGAAATTATATATATATATATATATATATATATATATATATATATATATATATATATATATATATATATATATATATATATATATATATATATATATATATATATATATATATATCTAATCCCTAGAAATAAAGAAATTGTAGAGATAGTAGCTTGGCAAAACCTGAAGAAGATTATCATCCAGCCTTTGCTGTAGAAGCAGGATAACTAATCAAATTTAAGCCAAAATCATGGAATACAAGTGAAGAAGGAGCAACAAAAATTGGTGACTTGGCTTATAGTGAAGAACATGTTTATGATATGTTAAGCAATTCTCAAACAGTATCCAATGTTTCATGTTTAATAAGAAAACTTTATGTTGGCAATTTGCCAAAAGAAAAGAGGCAAAAAGTGTCTATTGAAAGGTCTCAACTAGATGAGAAACTGCTGTCAATGTATCCTAATATTGAAGTGCCAGAGATTCACTTGACTTAAAAAAATACCCCTTTGTTCCACAAAGGAGACAAGCAAATTGCAAGATCAATTAAGCATGCTTATGGTTATTGAATAAAAAAATACACATAAAAGCTGTGGTCAATTTTTTATATGAGAAATTAGGACAAGCCACCATGCTTGATTATCTTACTCAAGATGTTATTGATCAAATATTAAATGAGATGGGGCTCATGATATAAAGGCCTGGTTTGAAATTTATAAAGAATTTTATCATTATAATAGAATAGAATAGAATAGGTTTTATTTGCACAATCTCTCGTAGTCATAAAACTAAATGGCGCTTGTGCTTACAAAAAAGAAAAAAGGATTAAATCAAACGACAAAAAAAAATCAGAAGACAAATAGTTTAAAATCAACAATTGTTATACTTTGATACAAAGAAAGGGATGAATGAGTTGGAAAAACGATTTGTGCGTGAAGGAGGTGCTGCTAATCTGTCAAATTTCTTCAACCTAGTACTTCGATGTTTCACTAAAACCGGTGGTAGTATTGATCTGTATTTATCACTTCTGAGAAGATATTGGCCAAATTCAAGGATCAAACTGAGACGACGCTCTTGAAGAGAGGGAATTTGTAAAGTGGATAATGCTAACTTATATTCGGTAAAAGCATCGCACAATATTACTTTGACTGCTCTTTTTTGTATTGACTCAAGCTGGTCACTTAGGTAAATAGTGTTATTGACTTGTGGGCCCCATATGGGACATGCATACTCTAAAATTGGTCGAATGTAAGTAAGATAGGCTATCCTTAGTTGTGTCACTGAAAAACCAAATCGACGTATTAGTATAAGTGTCCGCATCGCACTATTTGCCTTTTTGATAATTGTATCGACATGGAGGCTGAAAGAGCAGTCGATGCTAAACTTGACACCAAGCACTACTGCCGAAGATTCACTGGGATAAGGAGGAGGAGGGCACACAAAGTCTCTCTTTTCAGGGGATTAAAGCGAAGGATTTTAGTCTTTCCTTTGTTGATTTGGAGGCTGTTTGCAGTACATTTATCTTTGAAGTTGTTGATTATTTCGTTACAGAATTGGGGGACAGCCTCAGACTTCTCAACAATGTACTTCAGTAGGACTGACAAGTCGTCTACATACTTAAATCTTTCTTCATAGCCGGAAAGGATGAAATTTATCACTGCCAAAAACAGTAGACTAGCGAGCTTAGTACCTTGTGGGGCTCCGCATGTAAGCTCAACCCATTCGGAGTCGGTATCTCCTGGGAAAAGACTGTAAACGCACTGATAGCGGGCTTGTAAAAAATTGATCACTAAAAGGAGAATATGTTTTTGCGCACCCATGGTGCGTAGATTTGTGATAGCAACGGAATGGCGAATAAGATCAAAAGCCTTTCGGTAGTCTACGAGGAGAAGGTCGACTATAGCACTTCCTTGGTCGAGCCACTCGACAATGAGATGGTACATCCGTACTAAATAAACAGTTGTGCTGCTGCCTCTTAAGCATCCATACTGATACGGGTCTAGATGTGCAGAGACCTGTGACATAAGTTTGCGGTAAATAAACGTTTCTGCAACTTTAGAAAGGTTCGGAGTTATTGATATAGGCCGGAGTTGATCACAAGATTTTGGACACCTTACTTTTGGAATAACGCGGACATATGCTCTTTTCCAAGCACTAGGGAATACTTGCTGAAGGAAACATTGGTTGATTATAGAAGAGAGTGGCTTAGCAAGAAAAATGGCGAATTCACGTAACAGCTTTACTGGAAGCTCACCTGGGTAGGATGCACAGTTCGCTTTCAGTCTTAGGAGTTCCTTATAAACAGTGAATTCAGACACCTCACATACGTCCTCAATCTCTGCACCAGCAATGATAGTATCAATTTCTGATTTGGTGATTGATGGAAATGAGGTACAAATGTCAGCAAAAAAAGAATTGACTTCATTGGCTGAGGTTAAGGTACCGTCCTCTTTGAGGAGCCTTAGATCTCTGAGTGTTGTCTTACCGGTAAGTCTTTTTACTGAGGAATGCCATTTGTGGGGGTCTATTGTGAGTAAGGGAGTAATTTTATCCCTCACATACTGCCTCTTGGCACGCTTGTTCAGTTTAACAATATGATTACACAACTTGGCTGAAGCTACGGTATCTCCAGCGATATGAAGGCGACAACGGGTTTTTATTAAATTCTTTAGATCATTGGTTATCCACGGTTTATCAGTGTCACTCACAGTAATGACTTTTACGGGAAAACAAGTCTGAAATTGCTCCTGAAGCAGAGTATTCAGCTTATTGACTTTAATATTAATATCCTGTTCAGAGCAAATGTCCTCAAACTGATAATTACCGATCCAGCAACCAAATGTAGATATCGAGTCCTCAGTAAGTGGTCGCACTGTATATTTGACTCATTTTGGCTTCAGAATTGCCGAACTGGCTTCCCAGAAGATGATAAAGTGATCAGAATTCAGAAGGGGTCCTAGGGATCTCGGTGCGTAATAAAAGTCTGTCAAGTTTGTAAAAATCAAGTCAAGTATGCTGCCACTTTGATGGGTAGGTATTGTAACGGCTTGTCGCAAATCTAAAATATTTGAAACCCATTGCCTATTAGTTTGATTGAAGTCTCCGGCAATAACAAAGCCAGGAGAGACATGTTTGCAGCGCATTTTGTCTACAAAAAACTGAATGTGTTCAATCAAGTCTTTCCTGTTTTTAGCACTTTCAGGATAATAGACCAAAGCAACAATTAAACATGAAAATCTTTTTGATAAACATGCAGGTTTGCATTCGGTCCATAATATTTCGTGGTCGGAGTCAAAAGGCTCACTTAACAGCCTTGAGGATAGGTCATTACGAACATAAAGTCCAACGCCTCCTCCTCGACGATTCAAGCCACGATCGTGACACGTAATAAAGTAGCTATATAAGGGAACAGAAGCATCAAATTCAACATAAAAAACTAACTACAAAAGGGAAATGTGGCAGTGAGTTTCAGTGCATTAATCTAGAAAATTATATGCAGAAGATAGCAGCAACTTTACAAATAACAGCTTAAAATAGCTTTTTTATTTATAAATTGACTTGTAAAATAAATGTTTGGTAAAATTTTAGTTTAGTGACTTCTTGGTATCTTGGAAAGGGGTTAGGTTAGGAAAATGAAACTTTTACACAGGCTAACAGGCTAAAGTATGTCCTGGGGAGGTATTTTGAAGTACAGAACTCCACTCCCTCTAGAGGGTCCTGACCTTTGATAACTTTTAAAAATATGAGTGTTATAAAAGTAAAACCTTGCAAAATAGATCTTCTGTTTGAATGAAGAACAACAAAATTGTTTTCAGCTTCACAGCTTTGATCAATCCTAATTTATAAGATTTTAAAGATATGCAAATACATTTTCTAAATTTAGAAAAAATACATTGATATGGCTGAGAATTATACTCAAATAACAGGAATTGAGTTTTCAAAACTAAAGGCAGAGAAAAAGTAACTGATAGCCTAACTGGAAATTGAAGTAAAATGTTGTTTTGTCAAAATTCCAATAGGTATAGACCTGTCATGTAGGCAAATTTCAGGGCCCTCTAGAGGGAGAAGGAGTAGAGATGGGTAGTTTAAAATACCTTCCTGAGATAAACTTTAGCCTGTAGACCCATCCCCAAAGTTTCATTTCCAAACCTAACCCCTTTCCAAGATACCAAGAAGTCACTAAACTAGAATTTTACCAAACATTTTATCAGAGCCAGCTTATTTGCCTTTTTGTACCATTTTTACTCTTTTTAGTTTTCCATTTCTGGTGTTAGATGAAATGCTCTCTAAGAACTTGAAAGAACTGAAAATGCCTCAGAAACCTTTTTTCCTTAACCTTTTTACCGTGTGCATTTTAGACTCTGGATACAAACCTGAAAGTTTCATTCACTAAACTACTTTCCAAGAGTTCATATAAGAGTTATATATATACAACTACACCGTTTTTAGCCTTAAGCATAAAGTTCAATAGTATATATTAATTACCAGAAACATTGTCATAGTCATTCATTTTGAATTACGTTCCAGTTCCAAAAATTACGTGAGAAACAGATCTTCCTATTTTAAAATAATTGCGTAAGTGAAAGGAAAACGTTTAATCGCCAGTGTCGCCGAATCTAGGGGTCTAGGGTAAGTAAAGTCAAGGTAATGAACTATTGGGCCGAATGAGAGGCGAAATATCATTATTTGGCTGAATAAAAAAAACGAAAAACGCTTTGATAGGCATTCCGTAGCGTGTAAATTTAAATAAGGAAGACGAGTAATTAATTGTTTTGGGTATGTTTTCTTCTATATAGTTTAAAGCTAACTCTGAAGTCTAGTAAATACAATCTATGATGCTTCTTCATTTATAGGGTTTCACTGATTAAAATGATTCTGTGGACTAGTTAAATCAACTTGTTAGTCGCTTTTACCATTACTTTTATTTCATCTATAATTAGGTACAATTTCTGTTTCCTTTATAGGCTACCATTTGTCATGGAGACAAATTACTTTCAGCGTTGACTTACACTAAGAAGTGGTTTTGCTGCACTTTTGTGAATTTTCAGAAGGAAACATTATAGAACTCTCAAATAAAATTAAGAAAATCTAAAATAGCCTACTTGCTTCAATCAGTCCTAAAAGTCCTTGACTTTATTTTACTCCTTTCCTTTGTGAGTAATTATATGGCTCGAATTTTTGTAAATTTATAACAAACAGTAGCCTATTACTGGCTTTCATATAAAGTGAATTTACCACTTGATGCCTTTTTTTATGCTCTTTACAAATACAATAATCACTTCTACCAAAAATTCAGATTTAAGCAATTTTTGACCTTGTAAAAATGACCTAAATATGGGGTATAAAAAATGCTTAAAACATTGGTCTCAAACTTTATAACATTGGACTCAAACTTACTGTTTCATTATATATTATTTTATCCGCAAACACTGATTTTCCACAATTAGATTGGATAAATAAATTTTATCAATGTTATGGCGTTTTCTTCTTCCTTGTTGCCAAAATTTCAATTAAAGCATGCATTTTTGGTTGTTTTTTACAAAATAATAGGATATTTGAAATTACAAATCTGTAATGGTTTAGAAACAAATTTTTGCTATATATTTACACATCAGGGGGGGCTGGGGGTGAAGCATAGCACATATTCAATATGTAAACTAACCATTGCTCTATTTAATATAGTTAAATTTATAGCAAACAGTATAACTGGCATTCATAATTTGCTGGCTTTCATATTTTTGACCAAAAATGCATGCTTTTATTTTTTTTTAATGCAATAAAATGCATGATTCAATGTCAAGGAAGAAGAAGACACCATAAGTCCTGTGGTGGTGCAGAGATCAAATCATGCTGCAAGGGAATGCACTGCAGGGCCAACGCAGGGACTTTAGTATTCAAGAAGCATCATTAATTCTTAAATAATAATAATCAATGAAAACACCATAACATTGATAAAATTTATTTATCCAATTTAAGCACAGAAAATCACTGGATAATGTAACAGTAAAAAAGAATGGATTTATAATCAAATAGTGAGTTTGAGTCCAATGTTTTGGGCTTGTCTGAGACCAATGTTTTAAGCATTTTTTATACCCTATATTTAGGTCATTTTTAAGGGGTCAAAAAGTGCTTAAATCTGAATTTCTGGTAGAAGCAATTATTATATTTATAAAGAGCATAAAAAAAGGCATCAAGTGGCATATTCACTTTATACAAAAGCCAACAATACTGTTTGCTATAAATTAACCTGTATTGTTGTTAAAACTCCATTTTAGTGACTTCTGGCTATCTTGGAAAGGGGTTATATTAGGAAAATGAAACTTTCAGGGATGGATCTACAGGCTAAAGTATATCCTGCAAAAGGTATTTTAAAGTAAACACCTCCACTCCTTCTCCACCTAGAGGGCCCAGACCTTTGATGACCTTTAAAAATATGTGTGTTATAAAAGTGAAACCCCACAAAATAGATCTTCAGTTTGAATGAAGTACAACAAAATTGTTTTCAGCTTCACAATTTTGCTTAATCCCAATTTATAAGGTTTTAAAGATATGCAAATACATTTCCTAAATTTTGAAGAAAAAAAACACTTATGTGGCTCAGAATTCTACTCAAATAACATGAATTGCATTTTCAGAACTAAAGGTAGAGGAAAAGCAACTGGTAACTGAAAATTGAGGTAAAATATTTTTTTTTGCAAAACTTCAATAGGTATAGCTGTCATGTAGGCAAATTTCAGGGCCTTCTAGAGAGAGAAGGAGTAGAGATGAGTACTTTAAAATACCTTCCTGGGATATACTTTAGCCTGTAGACCCATCCCTGAAAGTTTCATTTTCCTAAAATAACCCCTTTCCTAGATAGCCAAAAGTTGCTAAAGTAGAATTTTACCAAATTTTTATTTCTCATTTGGGTAATTTTATGCATTATCATATAACTAAGCTAGCAAGATTGGCTATTGAAGACATCATTTGATAACTTTTTTTATGCTTCTTCTGAATTAAAAAATTGCTTCTGCTGCAAATTCCATAAATTGGTTAATAGTGCTCAAAACTGCACATAGTAATCAAAGCTTCTGAACACTTAAAGAAAACTGGCTAGTGAGACAAAATTGCATTTTGTAGCTGATAAAAGAATTTTAATTATTCGTCCTAATTGCAATTTTTTTTTTCAAATAAATTTGCAGGAATTTCTTATGTGAATCTATAAATCCTTGAAAATTCAACCACAGTAAAACTGATGTCATTCATGACATCAGGTTTTCAAAAGTAAGTATAACTCAGAAACTCATGAAGTAAATATAATTTGGGCAAAATATTTGCACTGTTTTGGAGTAAATCAAAGTTATATGCATTTATGAAAGATAAAATTAAGCATTGTATGATTTTTAAATGTAGTTCTCTATACTTACTATTCTTTACTCCACCACCAGCACCAGCCAACCACCAGCATCTTTACTAAAATATTTTGAGTCCCAACACTTTGGTAAATCCTGGTTTATAAAACTAGGGAAATTGTGTCCCAATTAAAAAAAAAAGAGCCAATTATGGCTTAAAATAATATTGTACTCAAATGACTAGAATATTTTTACAAAACCTAGAGTCAAAGAAAAGTAGATACAATTCAAAATTTAAAAAATATATATTGCTTTTCAAAAGCTAGTTTTAGAAAAAGAAACAAACAAAATCAGCACATTTTCAAATCTAGTTCTATGGCCAATTAGAGAGGGAAGAGAGAAGGTCAGGAATACAGTTGTAGTTAGAAATACACTTAGAAAGAGGATTAAACTACTAATCCAACAGCATAATTATTTTGTCCTATCTGATTTTTGCCCTATAATAAAACTTAACTGCTAAAAAATCCATGGATTCAGCCAGAATTTAATTGAATTTGACTCTTTATGCTGTTCATTAATAGTGGATTTCTGCCATAGGAATCTTACAATTTTTTTTGGTAACACTCTTGTGCATGGATTCTCCTGATCTACACAGTATAATATCAAAAGAATAGTAGATTACCACTTGATTCATTATTCAACAGTGTTTCCAAATGCATCCCAACTGCCTCTCCTAAACAGTTGAATACTAAACTAGCAAATAGGCTTTATGTATAATAGAGAGGAGAAGGGGTGTGTACAAGAATTATCGGACTTGATAGATCATATGAAAATGAGAGGAACATAAAGAAAGTAGAGAAAGCATTAAAATATGAACTAAGTATGTTTGAAGTAAAGATCATGAAAAAAATTGCTGAGGATCTGAAAGATGCAGCTAGATGGCAATAGTGAAATATTGTACTGGCATGTCAATAAATTGAGAGGGAGTAGTCAGCCTGGACTTATCCTAGTTAAAGATAGGAAAAGGGCCACAGTTAGTGATAAAGAAAGAGTTAAAAAGAGATGGGCAAAATATTTTTGGAATATGCTAAACTCTAATCAAACCCCTCTATAAGAAAGGTGATAAGAGTGAGTGTGGTAATGATAGAAAGACTAGCTTGGTGCCTGTAGGTAGCAAATTACTTAGTATGATGATACTTTTTAGATACTTAAGAGAAGAACAGTGCAATTTTAGGATGGATAGAGAATGTGTAAACAATATTTTCACTCTTAAGTTTATAATTGAGATGTGCCTGAGTCATCAATTACCTTCAATCCTCAGTTTTATAGATTATCATTAAGTATTTGATTAAGTTGATAGAGGTGCTTTAGTGAAGGTCTTATCCTCATATTGTATACCAGACAAATACATTGAAGTGATTTGTGCTATGTACATGAATAGCACTGCTGCAGTTAAGGTAGGAAATGAGGCTATTAGCTGGCTTTGTATTAAACCAGGAATTAAGCAGGATTGTGTTCTATCCCCAGTTATATGGATTGGTTTGATGGTTGTCTGAAGGAGCACAGGAAAGGCAATGGGAGAACACAGAATCAAATGGAGAAGAGAAACTTTCCTGGACGTAGATTATGCTGAGGATTTAAGCATTCTAGATGAAAGTTTGAGCAAAGTTTGAGCAACTTCTAGAGATTTTGCAAGCTCAGGGTGCTAGAATAGGATTGAAAATTAATCTTAAGAAGACTAATTCACTAAGGCCATGAATAAATGAAGATGACAAGGTGATGTTGGGTACAGTAACAAAAAGATTTATAAAGTGAACAGCTTCACTTACCTTGTTAGTGTTATTGGTAAAGAAGTTAGGAGCAGTGAAGATGCTAAAAGTAGAATAGCGAAGGCTCAGGGTGTTTTTTCACAATAGAAAAAAGTTTGGAAGAATAAGAAGAATAACCAAGATTAGAATAATAAAAGCTATAGGGATAACAGGTGTCAAATGGGCACTAAAAAATTCATTGTTAGATCTTTTCCAGAGAAATAACCTATGAATTTATTGGGTACCTGGCTGACTAACCATATTCCAAACAGTAGGCTGTGCAAAAAGTGTGGATCAATATTACTTTCTTGGCCTGTAATGAGAGAAAGTTTGAGTAATGGGGGTAATTTAAGGTAATGGCTAGGGCATGTTCTGCAGGTGAAGGATTACAGATTGCCTAAGATTGTCCTTTTTGGCCAACCATCTAGGGCTAAAAAGAAAGCTGGCCATTTGTGCTTTGCCTGGGAGGATGTTGCAAAGAAAGATTTAAGGGAAGTGAGAACTCCCTGGGAAGATTTAAATAGAGCAGTTTTGATTATATTAGGATGGAGAAGAAATGCAAGTAGCTGTGTTGGTGTCAGGCAGCTTGGTACAATAGTGGGTTTTAAGTAGTAGTAGTAGTAGTATATGCAAAATGTTGTAGAATTATTTTTAATCAACATTATTTTGTATTTTAAGCCTATTGTGATAGGAAATAAGCACAAAACAATAATTCAAACCAATAGAATAAGCTAAACTTAGTATATAGCCTGTGGTTAATTAAAGAATTGCATTTGTTTTGTGCTGTATTTTCCATGGTAGTAACCCTTATAAAACAAAGAGAGAAAAATTTCAAAGTTAAGAATAAAATAATGGTTCCTTGGACAGTAGAAGGAAAGCAAAAGACAAGTCAAGTGACAGATATCTTGCCAGTGTAAAGCTAGGTGTCTTTAGTGCTAAATACAGAACAAACTGATAAAAAATTAGATAAACTGCGTTTTCCAGAAAAATAAGGAAAAATCTTTGAGTTGTTGGCCAGTGATAATGGGGGGCCATTGATGCAATTGCACCCCAATCTGACTTTCACGGTTTAATTGGCCAAGTCTTGGCAACAGCAGCCTTGAAGGTATCAATGGGTGGAGCAGTGGTAGCAATATCAGGAAGATTGTTCCAACAGGCAATCACCCTATTTGAGAAATACCATAGTAGTTGCAGACTCTTGTATCTGCCCTCTTCTGGGACAACTTCTTGCTATACCCCCTTGTCCTGGAGGATTGATTAAATTGAAAGGTTTTTTGACAAGAAAAGCTAACATTCAAAAGCTTTTTAAGTCATTATGACATCACCTCTTTAATGTCTGTACACAAGCATTTAGATCTGTAGCTTGTTCAATTAAAATGGGCAGTTGAGATTCATGCATCCATCTACAGCTTTTTGTACAATTTGGTTGTAACTTTGGATGATCTGCTGTGTACTGTATGTTCCATTATGCCAAGGGTTTTATGATGCTTTGCAACTGCTGTTTGTGCATGTTTTTTAAGTTTGAATTCCTTATCAACAACAATTCCTAAATCTCTCCCAGCTTCTGAAGTGTCAGTCAATTGTCTCAAGCTGTCCCCTCTAATCATATGGTACTGCAACCTTACATTCGTTCTCCCAAAATGCATTGACTTGCAGTTTTGAATATTAAATTCAAGCTTCCACTCACAGGTTCAAAGTGAAAGCAAATACAGGTATTTCTGTATGGAAGCTCTTGTAACTGAAAACTCTGCTGAGCCAATAAGCTTTAAGTTTTCAGTTTCAAGGCTTATCTTATTTCTTACAGCTTCTGCAGCATCATTAATAAAAAAATATTGAACAATGTTGAACCCAAGATTGTTCCTTGAGGCATGCCACTATCAACTTCTAAGAAGAATTCTTACCTGTTTTCACTAAATACCTTAACTCTCTGCTTTCTTCCTGTAAGGAACTACATCACCCATTCTAAAACCTTCAGATGAATGCCAATAAGTTTAATAGTCAACCAGCAATGGCAGACTTTATATAATGCTTTGGCAAAATCTAAAAGGATCATGCCAACAGAAGCATCATGATCTCTCAACTCAGTGATATAGATGTAAGGATCTATAAGATTTGTCTCAACTGAGTGCCCAGATCTAAAGTCATGTCGGCTGTTTTTGAGCAGTTTGTTGTCAAATAAATGTTTTGTAGGTATGATATTCACATTTCCTTCAAGAATTATACTAACTATTGAGGTGCATGCTAATGGGTTGGTAATTAATGACACTGTTTCTTATATCACCCTCTTGGACAGGCATAATATTTTTATTTCGCTGATCTTGAGGAACGTGTTTGATATCCAGAGACTTCTGGAACATTTTTGCTAAGGGAGCGTAAGCTAGAGCCTCTTTCAAGGTCCAGGGTTGAATTCCATCAAGGCCCACATACTTATTTTGATTCAATCTTTTGAGCCATTGTTCTGCATCCAGAGGTTTGATGGTGATAATCTGAATAGGCCTCTCAATATTGTATGCCATCATTTCTAGCAAGGGAGCATAATCTTGAGGTTTGAAAACTGACTTGAACTGCGTCTTCAAGATTTCAGCTATATATCCAGGATTGGTTATAATAACCTTGTTAACTGAGAGTTCTGTTACTGAATGTCTACTGCCTTTTGAATTGTGGCATATTTCTAAAACTTCGTTGGATTGGATTTTGATGCTGATGCTAATGACTCCTCATACTTACTTGTAAGTTCTCTTAAGGTGCTGGACTTTGTTTTGCATTAGTTTAAAATTGTCTTAATTTGCCTTTTTTGGAAAGTCTTTGTACCTTATCCAGAGCTTCTTTTTCTTTTGGATTGATGGCATGTTTTCTTGTGTGATGTAAATGAGTATTCTTGGTGTTTGTTTCAAGTCGTTGTTGTGTATTTTGTAGTTGTCTGCGTTAGCACTTTTTTCATATGAAGCCTAGCTTTCTCTGTATTTTTCTTTTTAACAATCTTTTTAACCTATCTTGGTTACTTAAATTTTGGCTGGCCTTGTTGTTAATTGTATACACATGCTTTCCAAAAGTTGTCTGTTTGTGGGTACAACTGTAGTCAACAAGTATTGGCTATCTGGTCACTTGAACCAAAAGATGGGTACAACTTAAGATAACAAGTATTGGCTACCTGGTCACTTGAACCAAAAGATGGATACAACTTTAGTCAACAAGTATTGGCTATCTGGTCACTTGAACCAAAAGATGACTCGGGGTCTACACCTCGTATTGGTCCTTCCTCTTTTTTACAAATAGGAGATTCACGAGAGTTGGGTTCTGGTCCCCTTTGTATCTAGCTGGAAAATTCATATTTTTATGTAATGAGTGCTTTTGTAGGCACTCAAGGAGTGGGTCAATTTGATCATCATTATTACGTGGAGCATAGCTATGAACTCATTGGATTTGGGGCAGGCTAAAATATCGAAAAACTAATGCATTAAGGGAAGGATAATTCATCACCAAATTTATAAAATTCACAATTGCAAGATCTGAATTTTTTGACAAGGGAGATTGGGCTTCTATAAATACATCCTATAACTAAAGGATGGTCCTTTAGTTCAATCTTTATCCACACCTGCTCTACCCTTGGCTCATACTGAGAATCAAGAATAAGAGTTCCTACCATCAAGGCTTATGTGATGTACAGGACAATTAAAACAATCTGTTAAAACAATTGTTAAAACAATCTGTAAAACAATTAATAACAATTTAAAATAAACTTTAAAATCTGTCATTAAAATATAAAAATAAAAATATTAGAGATTGTTTATTGACCATTGATGATGGAATATTAAAATATTTTATATTTTTTGGTGTTTCTGTTATTATTTTTGTGCCCCCTTGCTGGGATGGTCTCCTACGTCTCTCCTTCCCAGCATTTCTTTTTTCTGTATTTTTTTTTTCTTTGGTCAAATTTCTTACTTCTTTGCTTTGGCTAAAAAAAAAGAGAAAAAAAAGATGTCCTACTATTTATATTACCAAATTTACAAGCTCTTTCTTCCATTGGGGGCTATTGTTTTTGTATTTTTAAGCGAATTAAATAAAACAGTAAACAGCTGCTAGTTTTTTATAATAAAAAGTTGAATGATATTTTGTTTCAGAATGGACTTGGAAACAAGTGTTCGACAGAAGCATTCCTTTAAACAAGCTTACATTCCTTGCCTTGTGGGCCTGATTTTAATTGTTGCAGTTCCCTTTTTTCATATTACAATATTTGCTCATCTCTGGAATAAGTCAGCATTTCGAGTTGATAAAGATTTATGCACTTGCTCCTGCTGGGATACTGTTTTTAAAGGTGAGCTGTTTTTATTTTTTGATTAAGTTTGATTGTGAGCCCATGCTTGGATGTTCCTCTTTTCATATTCAGAAATTAATATGAAAATTTGGGGAAAAACTGTACTCTTGGTAGGTTGTGCATTTGGAGCCAAATTCAATCCAATAAGACAACATTGAAGGGTTTTAACTTGGAATTCCAAACTTGGTTATTTGCTAAATTAAGCAAAAGTTGGATGTAGAAAAATCTCATATTTCTTTTTGAAAATTAGACCTACATAATAGGTTATTTTCCATCCCCTTTAAGGGTTGGACCGAAAATTTTACTTTGTGTTATGTGCAATAATAATACAGAGACTCAATTGCCAATCCTTTTTAATTTATGTTTGATTTGATCCTTTTGATTTTATTCTATTTGTTGATTTTATTTTATTAGTGTATCCTATTATCTTGCAATATAGTCCAAATTCTTGCATATTCTGAAACCAATTCGTTTCGTTTATTGGTTGAAAAAGCGGGTCGTTCTGGAATCGGGTGATAGGATGTCGTAAGAAATGATTTAAGGGAAATGGAAACTTCTTGAGAGGCTGTAATTGGCGAGGCTTTGAATATATTGGGCTGAAGGATGAGCGTGCATAGCTGTGTTGGCTTCAGACGGCTTGGTGCTAAAGTGAGTTGTTAATAGTAGTAAGAATCTTCTATTATAATGCTTGTTTAATGCTCATTAAAACAAAACATAGCCCTTTTTAATAAAAAACTGATTAGGTAGTAAAAATGTAATGCAATGCTTTAATTCTTTTTCTTATTTTTTGTAAGATTGATTGCATCTCTAATACTACTGATTTACCATTAATCTTGTTGCCAATTTACTAGTTATGGTTCATTGAGACAATTTGCATTCATCTCAAAAAATAGTTAAAATATGGGAAAAATATTAAAATATGAATCAGTATTGATTCAGAATTCAAGGTGTGAGGACCTATTTTTGGATTGAACCTATCACTAATATGTGGTAAAGGATTATCGTCTCTACCTGACATATAGCCAATATTTTCATAATAGTTAATTCAGTGTCCAAAGAATTATAAATAAGCGGATTATTTTCAGACTTGAGTGAAAATTCCCTTGGGAACAGTGATTTCTCTTATCGATATTTTCATGACCTATATATGATATAGGTCAGGATTAAGCAGTTGCGAAAATAATTATAATTTCCGATATTATAGACGATTGCGTTACGATAAAGGTGAGAGGAGAAAAGTAAGCAGAAGGGTGGGGGAGAGCTGTTTGCAAGAGCCGTGGTACCCGCCGGGCTTGTCCCTTAAATTGCGGGGACAAGGTAGGCAGCCTCCAACGCTTCCCTTACTTCTCTCGCAAGTGAACCTTCAATCTAGAGAAAATGGGAATTGGTAATTGGTGCGAAGATGAACTTTTCTACAATCCTATCCTGTGCTTTGTACAGAAAAATCTTGCTAAAGGAGTTTCGCCCGATACGATAAAAGAGTACTTGGCCGATTTCTTCGAGTCTTCTTCTCTTGGTGAGACCCGTAAATTGCTTTTTTTAAAGCTTTTTCCGAATGAAGTCCCATCGAAGCGCGTAGGAGCCAATGCTGCATTAAACTGTGCTTCGGACATTATTTCTTCGCTTGTAAAGTGCGATTCCCAGAACATAAAGCTTCCGGACTTTGTTATCAAATGTCCCAGCGAAGTGCCAATGATCCCTGTCGATTCCTTCAGTACCCTCAGTGCCAAGGTGAATTCTTGCCTTGAACAGCTGCGTGATATTGCGTCCAAGGTTACAGAGGGACAGTCTAAGCTTGTAGCCCCTACTCAAAATACGAAAAAACCGTCCTACGCTGTCGTTGTAAGAAACCCACCCCCGGAGCTCAGCGACCCTATCCTTCGCATGAAGAAGCTCGAAACGTTGGATGGTCATGACGGAATCATAAGTCTAAATTCTAAGCCACATAGCAAAAGCTGGGTTGTGATGGTACGCGATAAGCGCTCAGCCGACTCGCTTGCTGAAGCTGTTACTAGCTCCATCCCTAACGTTGGAGCCAGAGTGATTGATAAAAAGCCTTTAGCTGTGGTCCGGGATATACCCCATAATTATTCAAGAGCTGATTTGGAGGCCTCAGTGGAAGGACTTATTAGTGCTAGTCAAATCGGTGACTCTCGTACTTTTCGCCTCGAGTTCCGTCGACAAAACCGCTCTGAACGCGGTTCTGGAGTCGGGAATCCGTATTGGGTATGAAATTTTTCGCGCTAAGCCCTTTCAATCCATTCCGCGTCGATGCTTTCGCTGTCAAAGTACTGATCACCTGATTGGAGCTTGTCCCAGCTCACCAGCACATCCCAAGTGTTCCAGATGTTCTGGCCCTCATGTGAATTCCAAGGAAAACCCTTGCCAAGCCTCACCAAAATGTGCAAATTGCACTATGGAACACGTAAGTCTTAGCCTGAAATGCAAAGTTCTCCGATCGGCTCTCAACAACGCTAATAAATGAATGCTCAAACTCCGTTTAGCTTTGTTTCCCTTAATATTAATGGTACAAAAGACAAGGATCTACTGATAAGTGAGCTACTTGAAAATGATATTGTGTTTCTACAGGAGCACCTTCTCTCAAAAGTGAATGTTGATAGCCTAAAGCGTTCTCGGACCCATTATACCTTCTTGAGAGCCGCCCGAAAAACCCGTGGAAGACCATCAGGAGGTCTGGTCATCTGTTTCAGACACAAGACTCAGCCGATATTATTGCAAAGCGACGCTAACATCTTAGCGATAAAATGTGGTGATACCGCATTTATAAACATTTATTTCCCCTGTAATAAAAAGACTGTGCAGTCATTGTCTAGTTTTTCACAAGCATGTAATCGCCTATGAACACTACTTAGCGACCTTTCAAAACAAAATACCAAATGGGTTCTTGCCGGCGACATGAACACTGACTTATTATGTAATTCCGACCGATCTGAAATCTTTCTCGATTCACTACCTGGAGGATTCCATCTTGCTGATAAAGATCTTCTATTTACTTATATTCACAATCGTGGTGGTCTTACTTCCAACCTTGATCATGTAATTGTGTCAGATTCAACTCTACTTTCATCAATAGTTCATGTGAAAGACTCTAAAATCGACGACGATCATTTACCAATCACGTGCCAACTATCTTGCTCCCTGGCGACCTCTGTGCAACGAAACTCTCCCAAGTGGTTCTCAAAGTTAAATTGGGAAAATACCAATGTTCTACTTTATGTATTGACATTGTCCCAGTTATTATCATCTATTAAAGTGCCTTTCCACTTATTGCAAACATCTGTATCTACAACTTCAACTCGGATAGATATCAACTCGTATTATCAGCAAATAGTGTTCTGTCTAAAGTCTGCCGCTAAAACAGCTGTACCCTCCGAGTGCGTGCGAACGGGTACTCGCAATCCCTTTTGGAAAGTTGATCCTAAAGTGAAGATAGCTAAACAAAAAGCTAAGTTCTAGCTCCGTATGTGGATAGCCTCTAATCGTCCTTCTTCTGGTTCAGTACATCAAATAAAACAGAAAACCAAACGAGAGTACAAATATTCCCTGCGTAGAGCGAGACTGAATGCCTGGGATGGTCCTTGTGACAACAAATCCTGGGATCGTGTTATAAACAGTGTTAAGTGTTCGCCTCCAATTAATTCGTCTCTTCGGCTATGTGACTTCGTTTCTCATTATAAAAACATTTTGCTTTCGTTTAATATTAATCTCCAAAATCATTTTACAAAGCTTGTCAACTCAATCCTCCCAATTCGTATCAACCAATCTCAAGTGTTGTCGGTGGAATCTGGTGTTATACTCCGAGCTCTTATGCAAGTGAATAAGTCTGAGTCTCTCGATAGTGATGGTCTTTGCTTCAAGTTTTTTGCTTATGATTGTCCTGAACTGCTGAAGCATTTGCAATTATTGTTTCAGATGTGTTTGGCACAGTCCGTTGTGCCAGATAGTTTTTTGTCCGGTTGTATATCTCCCATAGTCAAGAGGGGTAAGGACCCCAGTGCTTTCTCTAATTATTGTCCTATCACTGTGTCTTGTTTTGTTAGTAAGCTATTTGAATATGTACTGCTACCGGCCATTAACTCCAAGTGCAATTTTACACCCTTCCAGCTTGGTTTTAGAAAAGGTATGGGCTGTTTTCAAGCTCACCATATTGTGGGTCGGCTAATGAAACAAGCTGTTGCTCAAAAAAGTCCCCTGTATTGAATGAATGAACTTTATTACCCGTAAAGTATAAAAAACACAAAGTACGGAGTATTATAAATAAATATAAATAAATAAACAAAAACAAATACGATAAACAGCGAAGAAAAACAAAATTCAAACTAACAAAAGACAATATGGACTAATCAACCAGTATCTATATGGAAAAAAGGCTGCAGAGGGTCATAAACGTGAATAAAGTTGACAGTCTTTTTACATAAATCATCACTGGAAGACCGAATCCGAGAAGGCACATCTACTAAACCAAATCGAGCAATTATTTTTTTGTTTCGGTGCCATCTAGGAAGCCGGAGGAGGAATTTGCAATATCTGAAATAAGCCGTACGTAGAGTATGTCGATCTTTCTTACGAAACAGATGAGCCATGCCTGATAAAAACAAAAGCACAGGGGCGCAATAAGCGTTATAAATCATGCACAAACCGTTGCGGTTGTAACGGCTTTTGTTTGGGGATATTTTTCCGTAAGCGACGCGTAGGTTTTTCACGGCTTGATTCACTAGAGATGAACAGGTAGCGGAAAGTGTTGGGCCGAAACACAGACCAAGCCAACTAACTAAAGAAGAACATGGTAGAACTGCAGTCCCAGTAACGAATGGAGCGACCGCATAAGGGCTATTAAAACAAATAAACTCGCATTTAGACGCATTAACTGACAGTCCAATCTTAAATAGTTCATTGGTTAATATAGTAAAATTAGAAAGCAATCCACGGCGAGTCCGGGCAACAAGAAGAACGTCATCTGCATATGCAATAGAAGACAAACCAGTATTACCGTAAAAAACAGAACTTCTAAGGGGACGCAGGCACGATGCAAGCACGCATTTAAATATACTAGGAGACAATACGGCACCTTGCTGAACTCCCTTATTAATTTTTACCGGGTCAGATATTTGGCCATTCCAGGTAACTTGAATTTTAGACTTTGAATACCAAGAAGACAATAAACCTAATACGGAAGGATTAACAACTGAAGAAGCAAGGGAAAATAGAGCATGAGAGTGCACAATATTGTCGAAAGCTCCAGAAATATCAACAGTAAGACAGTATAAAGACATTTTACCTTTTACGGCATCTTTCATGAGTCGGCTTAAAACATGATGTGCATGGGAGCAACCGAAACTTTTCCGAAAACCAAATTGAAAAGGCGTAAAATCACAATTCGACTCAATTTCTGGTAGTAACAAATGTTCAAGCAACTTACTTAAGAAACACGATACTGTAATGGGACGATAATTCACACATGACGTGGGGTCCTTGCCTCGCTTTTGAATAGACGTTACACGGCCACAAAGGAAACTGTCAGGAACAGGCGACTGTGCTAAGCAAGACTGGAAAAATATTTGTAGATGGTTAAGTAGAGCAGGACAATCATAAGCAAAAAATCGGTAAGAAAGGCCGTCACTATCAAGGCTATTTGAACGCTTAATTTTTCTTAAAGCCCGGCGAATTTCAGATATTGCTACAGGCTGGACATGAGCCTGCAGGAGACGGTATGGTAAAAGCGGTTTAAGCAACTAATAATAAAAAGACTGAAGAAAACTGTTAAATACACTGAACACACGCTTATAATGATCAACAAAATTAACTAGCTGGAGACAAGATAGGGTAGATGGGGAACATTTCTCTCTATTAATAACCTTATTCCAGGAGGCCTTATCGGTGGGGCCTGGCCATGCATTCAAGCGTGCCCTCTTCAAACTGGCCTTATATTCAAGTTTACACTTTTGTCTCACAGAGAAAACAGCTCCGGAAGATGGTCGGTCATATGATATCCACATACGTAGCCAAAATTTGGCTTTTTGCTTAGCACGTTTTACTTCAGGATCAACGTTCCAATTAGGCTTTCTTGTACCAATCCTAACTTTATCCACAGGCACTGCAGCTTTGGAAGCTGATTTAAGGCAATGGACGATTTGACAATAGGAGAAATTTAGGTCAACTGTACTTGAAGGCGAGGAAACTGACGTTTGCAGCAGGTGATATGGCACTTTTATGGTCGAGAGTAAAGCAGTTAGCGTAGCAAGGTACAGTGGGACATTAGCACGATCCCAATTCAACTTCGTATGCCACTTCGGCTGAGCCGAAAGTATTTTGCCAGATAGCTCACAGGACAAATTACAGCTAAGAATAAGGTGATCGTCGTCAATCTTCTCTTCGTCCACCCTGACAATCGATGATATTAAGCTGGAACTGGAAGAGATCACGTGATCCAGGTTCGATTTTGAACAGCCTCTGTTATGAATATACGTGAATGGGAGGCTCTTAACTGCGACGAGATATATGCTAGGAAGGGATTCTTGCAAGAGGATTGATCTATCGGAGGTACCAAGAATGTCACAGTTAAGGTCACCAGCTAAAACCCAATTTAGGTCTTTCAAACGTAGACTTTCGAGTAGAGACTTTAAACTGGAGCAACATTTAGCGAAAGATGTGAACGATGCTATAGAACGTCGATCGCAAGGTAAGTAAACGTTTATAAAGGCGGTACTGTCACATTGAATCGCTAAGATGTTATCATCACAATGAATCACAGAGGGCTTTGATGGGGAACGGAAAAAAATTGCTAGGCCACCGGAAGGGCGGCCTCTAGTTTTCTTGGCCTCTTGCGAAAAGAAATGGTGGACAGAACGCTTCAGGCTAGAAACGTTTGATTTGGTCAAAAGATGTTAATGCAAGAACACTATGTCATGGACTAATAATTCATTAATTAACAAGTCTTTGTCTTTTGTGCCGTTAATATTAAGAGAAGCAAAACTTAAAATAGTGGCTTGGTTCATTTTGGAGCAGAGTTCAGAGCGCGTTTTATCACTGGGCAATTCATACTATAGGAAACATGAGCTTCGCCGCAGTTGGCACATTTCGGAGCCTCTAAGCAAGGATTGTCTTTAGTATTGGAATGGCATCCAGAACATTTAGAGCACTTCATCTCATTCGGGGCACATGGTCAGTGAGCTAACGAATGATGGATACTTTGGCATCTAAGACACCGTCTGGGCAATTCTTTGTATTCCGATATTTTAAAAGACTCGTAACCCAAGCGCAGACCTGTAGCGATGGCAGATTTTAGTGCAGCGGAATCAAGGAACTCTAGACGGAATGTATGAGAAGAGCCGATCTGGCTGGCCTCAACAAGACCAGGAATAGCGGAGATGAGTATACTGCTAGAAACACTATCGGGAAGTCCCCTAATTACTCCAAGAGGTTTGCGATCAATCACTTTAGCAAGAATATTTGGATAGCTCGCAACAGCAGATGCGGCAAGAGAATTGGCGGAAACTTTATCCCGCGTAACAACAACCCATCTTTTCCTTACCGGATCGGACTTTACCGACACAATACCGTCATGTCCGGCGAAAGAATCAAGCTTTTTCTTGCGAGAAACGGGGTCTCTTAGTTCTGGAGGCGGATATTTAAGAACAACGGCGTACGAGGGTTTGTGATTGGTACCCTTACTATCTGAGACCAAAGAACTATTAATAGACGTTGTTGGACTATTGAGGTGAGCAAGCGATTTTAACTGATCAAGGCACTGGTTGACTTTGGCGGTAAGGATAGAATAAGCCGACGCCGGAATGCTAGGGACTTCAGAGGGGGATTTGATCGCGAACTCTGGAATATCAATGTTTTCTGCAGAGCAGCGAGAAAGAGTAGCGATAATGTCCGACAATGAACTATTCTTAGCACTGGATCCCGAACGACGAGGTATAGGCTCATCTGGGAATCAATTGCTATATAAAAGTTTCTTAGCTCCAAGAACATCTTCATACGGGAAAAAATCACTAGCGTATTTCACAATAGACTGATGGTCCAACCCCTCATCGAGATTGTGCTGAGCAAAATTCAAAACTGGGCAATAATAAAGCGTACTGGTATTCCAATTGTCCATGATAAGCAAATTTCACTCACGGCTCGGCATCAGTCCAAAAACAATTAAGTGAAAGAGGTATATCCACAGAGAAGTTCTCAATAAGCACAATTATGAAATGATCCACACTGGCTAAATGAATGCAATGAGAATAAATAATAACTTATCTTTGAGTGGGGCTAGTAATCCAGTGATTTGCAAGTAATCCGAATATTTCAATGCACGACTCAGGTGATAGTAGTGCTGAATACTAACTCACGGCCACAATCCATAAATAATCCTTAAGCCGTAACCATATACAAGTTTATAAATTTATCTAACAAGTTTCAATTACAAGTTCAAAAGTATTTCACTCGTTATTTATTCCAAACAGGTACAGAGTTAATCCGGCTTAAATTCAATTAGTTGTTGACTGGTCAAATCACACGTCACAAATTATCAGAGCTAGCGAAATGCGACTGCACTGAATGAATGCTAGATGCGATATTGTTTGACTGTTGACATATCTAGTGCTTTTGATAATGTAATTCATTCAAATGCTTTGTTTTCTCTAGCAGCCTCGGGTGTTAACCTTTCTATTGTTTGCGTGCTTAAGTATTGGTATGCTAATTCTTCAGTTAGGGTGAAGTGGAATGGTACGGTAGGGGAGTATATTCCTGTTAAAAAAGGCGTTAGGCAAGGTGCCGTGTCATCCCCGAGCATTTTTAAATGTGTTTTAGCTTCATGTCTCCAACGTCTTCAACCGTCAATTTTTTACAATGATAATTTAGGCATTAGTCACGTTGCATATGCTGATGATGTTCTGCTTCTTAGCCGGACAAAAAATAGTCTAATTACCAACTTCTATCGGCTTTCAGCCGCACTATCCACAGTAGGCTTTTCAGTTAATGCCTCCAAATGTGAGTTTTTGTGTTTTGGGAGTCCTCCACCAGCATCACCTCTTTGCTTGGGTTCTTCAACTATACGATGTTCAGCAAGTATTAAATGGTTGGGTCTCTCTTTTTCCACGTCACTTTCGTCTACTTGCTCCGCTATTACGTCCAGCGTGCTGAAAAGTATGCGGGTTGGATACGCGAAAATTTCACCAAATCGTGGTCGGTATAACCGAAATGGACTATGCCGTCTTTATTCTAGTTTTTGTGCCCCTGCTGTTTTTTATCTTTCTGGTTTTGCTTTCCTTCTTCGCAAGAAGGATACAAAGAAAATACGCTCAGGATATTTTAAGTATTGCAAGTATTTGCTGCGTCTGCCTTGGTGGTATCGGAATCATACAGTCGTCTCTAAATTTGACATCGTCGATGCGCCCTCGCGACTGAAAAATTTATCTAAAGATATATGTCTTAAAACTCGGCGAATGATCGGTGTTTTTGACCCTCTTTGGCCATTTTTTGAATGGAGGTAATTTATTTATGTTGTATGTTGTTATGATGTTATGTTATTTATGTTGTTATGTTTTTTGTCTTGTTTTTTCTTTTTTTGTGTGTTTACTCCACAGTTTAATGTACTTTGTGGGCTATAAATAAATTATTATTATTATTACTTCTAGAGTAGACTCGTCTCATGTGTTGACTAATTGCTTGGTGATTGTATTTGACAAATTATTCCGCCTATCTCCAGAACTCTAATGATAGGCTATTAATTAGCGCAAGAAAGTAATGACAAGTTTTTTCTTGTTGCCTTAACTATGGTAGGGATCAAACTAGAAATATCTGAAGAAAGGGGGTAAAGCGTATACTTGTAGAGAACTTTGCATATCTTCCCCTTCCAAACGCAGGTCATTTAACTGGGTTGGCTGCTCCCTGAGGCTGAGGCTTGTTCCCTGAGCCTGCTGCTACAGTACCATTTTGAAGACACTGCACAGGAGCCAAAAAGTCTTCAGGGTCCAAGCAAAAAGTCCTTTTTGGACCAAAAAGGTCCAAGCAAAAAAAAGGAACTCATATCCTAGAGCTCTTATTTCAAATCCAGACCAGATCTGTTGACATTGGGGGAGTCGGAGGGGGAAACCGAAATCTTGGAAAACGCTTAGAGTGGAGACATCGGGATGAAACTTTGCGGGTAAAATAAGCAAATATAGTAGATACGTGATTGACTTAACCGTACTGAATCCGCTTTCTTTGGGGGAGTTAGGGACTGGGGTTCAGTTCTTTGGCGAGTTTGGTACTTCTGGACGTGCTAGGACGATGAAAATTGGTAGGTGTGTCAGGGAGCTGCAAAGATTGAATTGATAAAGTCGTTTTCCCCGATTCGACCATCTGGAGGACTGAAGGGAGAGGAAAAAAAAAGAAGAAATGAGGTATTTTTGACTTACGAGTGGGTGATCGGATCTTAATGAATTTTGATATTTAGAAGGACCTCGTGACTAAGAGCTCTTATTTTAAATCCCGACCGGCATTAAGCCTCTGATTTTTCTTTTAAATAAATCTATTGATTCTTAGAATTTTGCTAGAGCTCATGCTATATGAGCTCTTGACTCTTCCGGCCTCGTCACAAGTGCCATATGAGCTCTTAGCTCTTGTTCTCACATTCTTGCCGAATTTACAGTATATTTGGGAGCAATAAATTTACTTGGCTTTACGATTTAAGGAACTCAATAAATTGCTACATTTTTTTTTCCTTTTGAAGATGATGATGAGAGTTAGAGGACTTGAATGTCTTCCACAAATAAGTCTTTCTTTTTCTAAGTCTTCCTTAAAAGGAGCTGCAGTCATCCATGGGGAACGAGGAACTGAACACTTGGAGCTTTTAGCAACTGAGGTCACTACAACTACACAGCATTAATCAACATAGGCTTCTTTGACCAGATCATAGAATTGATTGAAAAGACTATCAACCGACCGACTTGAATCGGTGAGAAACTCCCAGGAGATATCAGACAATCGAAATGTAACTTTTCAAGTTGATGGTGTTGGTATCGGACTAGTAAATTACAAGGAGTGGAAGGAACTGAAGATAGACCGGAGATTGAATAATTTGTAATAAATGGAAAGTGGTCAGAGATGAAAGACATGTTAACAAAGCTCAAATTAGGTATTAAAGTAGAAAAAAATATTGTTGATTAAAATGGCAGGTGTGTCAGTAACCCTAGTAGGAATAGTGGTACAAGGAAACATAATAAATGATAAGACATAGGATAAGAATTTATAAGAAACTATAAATAAAGTTTTTCAATATTGGTCAATATTGAAGTCTCCTTAAAGGATAGTTTCGTAATTACTTCTTTATATTTCAGACATATCCTTGTTAAAAATTCCTAGTAGAGAAGGTATCGACCCAATCGGTGGGCGGTATATTTCTCCAATGATAGTTTTCTTGTTGTCAATCAAAATTTCAATGAAAACAGACTCAAAATTTCCATCCAAATGCCTACACATATGACTACGCAAAGTATAATCCAGGTAATCAGCAATGTGAAATTCTAAGCCACCTCTTTTCCGCTCCAATCTATTTACAAACTCCAAGTCATATCCGAAAATATCTAAAATCACATCATTGTCCTTGTGGAGAAATGTTTCACAGAGTCCAATAATCTGAGGAGAAGAATTAGCTATGAGAGACTTTAAATTATATAGAGATGAACAGAGACCTTGAATATTTATATGAAGAACTAAGAAATTAATACCAGAACTTGCATTTTTGGTCATTTCATATCTATAGACAGAATTTGCAGTAGAATTACTAGTCAAAGAAAAGATATTAGGTGGAGTCCCAAATGAGTCATCAGTTAAATTTAGAACATTTAGAGGAGTCTTTTCAAGCAGTTTAAGTGGAATAGGAATAGAGTTATCGTAACTAGATTGATCATCATCATCAACAGCTGTCAACAACTATCATTTGTAAGAAGTGGATGTAAAAAAAAATCTGGATATAATTGAAGAGGAATGTGCTGAAAAAAGAAGAACTAACAGGTAATTAATTGAAAAATTAATTACCTAATTAAAATTAATTAATAAAAATTTAAGAAAAACAAAATTATTAACAATGTTAAAAAAGTGTGGCGCACACAATTAACGAGGATTATCAATTTTTTCAGCAAATAATTCACAAACTTTCATTACATTCAATTGACTAATTTTTTTTTTATCTTTTTCATAAGTTTAACTGATGTTGCTGTATTTTCTTACTATTTTCTTACATACAGATAGTAACTCCAGTTTATTAACTTCTTCAGAGAAACAACAACTCTTTGTATAGGAAGAGACCAAACGGAGAAGAACTTAAAATGTAGTAATATTTAGCACCTCTAACAACTTGTGAAATATGTTCTGCAGTTCAACTTATCTGACAAGAATTGTAATGACTGTATTTGCTTACTGTTCCTAGGACCACAGTACCCAGATTGATCATAACCTTGGTCCTAGAATTAAACTGTTTCTAAATAAGTTTGACTTATATCCACCTTAGTAATTTATTAGTTTCGACTTCTTAGAAAGTTACTGAAAGCTTAGAACGCTAGAAAACTTAGAAAATCGTTGTCCGATATGAACAGAATAATATGTTTCTATTTAATGTCGTTTGTTCTATAAGTAGCTGGACCTTAAGATCCCCCAAAGGACTGAAGGGTAAACCACCCATCCTCGAAAAAAGATTGTTTCACGATTCTTTTATCGTAGCATCTCCAAAGGGTAAATCTTGATGAAAAACTACCAAAGCTTTTCCCCTTTCTTGTATGGTTGGTTATCTTACCTGTACTGTCTGAAGTGTTTTCCTGAAATGCTGCTTTTGAATTTTGGCCAAAGAATTTAGGTTCTAGCCATAATTAATATGCCATAATTAGATTGTTAACAGATTGTATAATAATTAGCCATAATTAGATTGTTAACAATTACTCGAGTTCGAGCACAACAGAAGTAATACCAACTCAACAGGGCCGACTCTGAGAATTTAAATCACCAGGGTTTCCTCGATGTAGTTGTACCAAGATTTTTGAGTCTAATAATTTATTTGTCTTTGTTTCTGGGTTTTTTCAGTCAGATCAAGTTTATCTAAATTTTATATATCTGCCAAAGGTTAAAACTAACTAAAGAATATTTGAGCTTTGTCCGATTCTAGCTTCGTCTGTCAACGTAAATATCGACACTCTACAACTGTGATACTCGGTTTATTGTTCCTGTCGATAGTGTTGTCACCAGAAAAGAGAACACACAGTCTTTAATTGGTCAAAAGACAATATTTATGTTGACAGAGAATGAATTGAACTCAACTGTCGAAAAAATTGTTGTCTGTAATTTCAGAATTCAAATGAAACAAACCAGAGGCTTGTTACAAACTTTGACCAGTGTTTACATATAGTAATGGTTATTAGGAAGTGTACAGACGTTTTCAGGGGGATTTGTTTTGTTTGGGGTCTGGGGCTGAGGAGAGGGGGCTATGTTGGAGGATCTTTCCTTGGAGGAATCTGTCATGGGGGAAGAAAAACAAGTTTCTTTTAATGGAAAGTGAGGAGCAAAATTAAAACTGAAAACGAACAGAAATTACTCCATATATGAAAGGGGCTTTTCCTCCTCAACGCCCCGCTCTTACGCTTAAGTTTGACTCTTTCTCTTAACTTTATTTTTAAAACAGTAAGAAACTTTAGCGTAAAGAGAGGGGCGTCGAGGAGGAAAAGCCCCTTTCATATACGGAGTAATTTCTGTTCGTTTTCAGTTTTAATTTTGCTCCTTACTTTCATCTAAAAAAAACTTGTTTTTTTTTATATAATTTCTGGACGTGCCCCTTTATTTAATGTCTGGACGCGCCCCTTCATCAAAATTCTCTTCCCCCATGAGAATTTTCCCCATGGAAGTATCCTCCCACGTAACCCCCCCCCCCTCAGCTCTCTTCCCTAAACCAAAAAAAATCCGCACCATCTACTTATACTAAAAAAAAAATCAATAAAAGAAAAAATATATACATCGAGGAACTAACTCTCACACTACCCAATTCTAAATGATTAAATTCATTCTAATTAATTAATTGATTAAATTAAACAGAAATAATTAAGCAAAATAAATAACTGATCAATATTATAATTTAATTTAACTTTTTATTTAATTTTTTAGTGAGTGTAATGTAGTTTTTGCGCTTCTCAACTTTAATGGTAGTTTAGGTTCCTATTTTCCATCGATTTTAATCATGCAGGAATGTGTTTCTTGCGGAAGTAGGGGCAACTTTAAAAAAAAAACATAAAATAGATTGTATAGAGTGATATATAAGACATAGGAAAAGTAGCTGAAATCCTCAGATGTATAGGGTGATGCAAATACACGAAGCTATACTGCGAAATATCCTCAATAGCTGTTTATTCCGATAGGATGAATCCTTTGTTATGAGTTCAAGCAATCCCAATGATTTTTTTGTATCCTTGAACTATTGATTCTAGTCTGTAGTTTTGATTTCTGTCTCTCTTTAAGCTTCTATGAGGCATTCATAATGAGTTGCTCTGATAACCATAAGGAAGAGTAATATCATGATATAAACACCAATATCTCTAGAAAAAGCGATTGCAAAAGAAGCTCGAAATAGTATTTTAAAGAAAACTTTAATAAAAGCAGCCCATCTCGGTGCAAAACCTCCTGGGGACAACACGCCACAAAGCTGTGTCAGTTACTTGGCTATATAAGCCTCAGGGTTTGCCTCTCCTTGAGGAAGAAGACCTTGTGACGGGCAGGTGTGAACTGCAGTCCTTAGAGTTTACAGGTGCAGCTTTTTCGACAAGTCAAAACTAGACTGTGCTTATACTGCGAAAAATTTCAAAAACCCAATTTTCTCTAGTGTTCCAGAAGTCGAAACGAACTTCCTGGTGAAATCCCAGGTTCTTACTTGGAGAAGAAGGAAGAGAATTTAACGTTTAAGACAGTGTGATCTTTGATAAACTATTTAGTGACAAACACTTTAATTGTGAACGATAGTTATGCCATCTACTCTGACGAAGAATTTAAATATTGTTTTTGGAGGTTCCTGGTCTTTCTATTAGTGTATAGTGTTGAACAGAACTTTAATTGCTGCAAATTTAATTTTGAAGGTTCTGAGTTGAGCTGTTACAATTTTTTTTTTCTGAAAATATCATTGTGTTTCTCCAACTTATTATTTCTACAAATCTTACATAAATTGTTACGATTAATTGTTTTGACGTCATACAAGTTTATAGTAACTTGATGCTATGTTTTTTAACATTGTAGTATTCATTGTAATAGTTAGTGCCATCCGGCTCCTTTATCTGCTTTGGAAGATGAACTTTTATAACACAACCCCTACGCAACATAGACCAAGTATTAAAACCTTGATTGTACTTGGTTCGGGGGGGCATACGGCAGAAATGTTACGTCTAGTAAGATCCTTAAATCATAAGAAATATTCTCCAAGACTTTATTTTTATGCCGAAACAGATACTTTGAGTAAGAAAAAAGCTGCCAGTTTAGAGAAAGAGATATCAGAGGCAGAATCAAGTTATGCCTTTCAAAGCATACCTCGTTCAAGAGAAGTATTACAATCGGCTTTTTCGACAGTTCGGAGTGCTTTAATATCCATTTTCTTTATTATACCAAAAGTTGTGCTTGTAAGACCTCATTTAATTCTGTGTAATGGACCAGGTACTTGTGTTCCAGTATGTTTGGGTGGTTTTCTGCTGAAATTTATAGGCTTTGAAACAAAAATGATTTATATAGAAAGTGTTTGTCGTGTTGAGAGCTTTTCACTTTCTGGGAAACTTTTGTTGTATTTTGTTGATTACTTTCTTGTACAGTGGCCTGAGCTTTCTAAAAAAAATGGGAAAGCTATTTATGTGGGACGCCTCGTATAGAAATAATACAATTTTTTTTAAGATATTGAAAGCTTATATATATCAAACAAAACAAGACTGAATTAAGGGTGAGATCCTGCTAAAATTGACTTCGGCGCTAGTTTTTTTTCTAGCTTTGAAAACCTCTACATTGAAGTTGAATAAATCCTGTTCTGAGAAAGCTTTAAGTCTCGAGATATTTGGCTTCGGAAGTTAATTAACTGAAATAGCTTACTTATGGTAATGAATTTTGCTTTATTAGTTTAAAACCAATAATAAGTTTGGAAACGTTTTTTCGACGATAAGTATTATCAATTTTTGGTGAAGAAAAAAGGACAATAAACAAAGACAAAGCCATATTAATTTGTTGACTGTTGCCATAAAAGTAAACACATTATTTTGGAGCGTTTAGGGTTTAATCCCTAGAACTTTTAATATACAGATTAGAACTTAGAACAACAACTGCAACCTAGTAAAGTGCTAACTGATTGGAACTTGTAAGCAAAATTTAGGGTTGTAAGTTACGACTATGATGTCATTCATGATTTTGCATACGAAAATGCAGCTTTTTGTCCTTTTCGGGATTTACAAAAGTAAGTATATGTAGCAATTTCATTTAAATAACCTCTTAAACAGCTCTCAATGATGCTTCAGTACCAGCCTCGTTGCAGAGAAAAGACGGAAAAAGGATAAAAAGATGTTTCTCATGAAAAAAAGGGATTTTTTTTGTCTTCTAAGCCAATGATTTTTCCTTTTTGTCCAAGCCAAGAGACCGTACTGAAAAGTGTTTCCTGCCACCTTGTGTTGCGATTCGACACCATTTTTAGGTGGTTTCAGAGTATTTTGTGTGGTTATTATGGGTCGTGTTCGTCTTTTACTAGATTGCAGCTATCACTGTAGCCACGATCACTAAATGCTCTGAGAAATCGTCATTCTAAATTATTAAAAGAATTGAACCATTATATTGAAACCTATATGTTTTTACTCTCTGTATGTGGTGTTCAAACTACATCATGGTCATACTTGTTGATAAAAAGCAAAGAGCTATGAATAAAACATGTTCTTTTTGGATTTTATATGGTGTATTGGAGCCTACTAAGATTGCTTATCCAATGGGCCCGTTTCTTATCCTTAGCGTTTCACACGGCGTGAATGACATCAAAGGCTAGGAGGACCGCCTCTTTAAATGGATGAAGAAATGTAGGATAAATGACGCCATATCTTTAAAAAAAAGCAATTCAATTCAAAATGGAAAAAAAAATATAGAAGATTACCCGTAGAAAGTAAAAGGGGTAGGTACTATGTTTACTTATAAGGGTCCGTAAGGGGGAAAGAAACGTGGCACATGTTTTCTTAAAACCCTGTAAACAATGACCCGTAAAAAGCAGTTAGTATTAGGGAGATATGGCACACTTTCAGGGATTTGTAAATAAGCTGTGTTTATATTGGAATCCATTATCTGAGCTGTTATTGGCTAGTTGCTTCTAAACGTCTCAACTAGCACGTGGCCAGATACAAATTTGCTGTTATCTCTCGCAGAATACATCCAAAAAAGTTTAGGCCAACTGGATAGGTCATATAAGGGATGCTAGAACACACTCAAAGTCACACTTGTACTGCAGAAGTGGAAGATTGAACTGGCGTGAACATGATAGAATAAAAAAGAAAAAAAAGGTAAAAGATGTGGCACTAAACCCTTAAGGTCCGAACCGGCGGTGCACATCTCTGTCTTAAGGCCCTTCAGCCAGTAAGTCCAATGGGGGGATTGGGGCCAGCCACCCTGTGCTTTTGCACACACTTCCTGTTTACCTTCCCCCGATTTCTCCAGGTACCCATTTAGAGCTGGGTCGACTCTGGTTGAGCTTACAGAGTCACGCCACTGACCCCCGTCACAAACCAAATAATTGGGGACATTAGGATTCGAACCCTCGCCCTCTCAGACAAAGGATCCTAAATCCACCGCACGAATCTACTCGGCTTGGACGGCTTGAACATGATAGAATGTGTGAGAAAGACGAAGATTGTATGTGTGCATCATTTTAGGGAGTGAAGCATATGATGGAAGCCTTTTGTTCTGTTTATTATTGTTCTTCTGAATGTTGTATATTATAAGTATACATGTTGTATGTAATATTGTATGTTGTATATTGTGGTAGGCGTGTAATCCTTCTTGTTACCTTTTTGGTTTTACTTAGTGAATTCAAAGAGTTATTATAATCAATGTGAGTTGAGTGCCCCATTATTGATTTTCTTTTGAAAGTTTGTCTTCTCTAATAAATTGTCATTTTTAATGCAGTTCTATGTGATGATAGATAGATAGATAAGTGTATTTCAAAAGCCTAAGGGCCATATACACACAACAATATAAATAAATAACACACAAGCAAGAAAATTAAACAACAGTACAAATTACAAGCACTCACAGAAACAGAATACAGCGCGAAAATATCTAAACTAACGACAAAATAAGTTAATCATAAAAACTTTTCTTCTTACTAAGGATTAACGGACTTTTCCCCTTTATTAATAATATTTTCACTCTTAACAACCTATTCTAAAAATATTGCCAAGGACCCCCACGCTTAATTGGTCGTCCCATAAATCTTCCCCTTTCCCGATTGAAAGAGAGAGAGAAAAAGAAGAGAAAAAGAAATTCTTGTGTTTTGTATCATATAACGGGAAACAGAGAGCACTTCCAATCTTGATGGGAAAAAGTTGACTCTCAACTAGGATTCAACGGAGGAAATTTAGTGTAATTCTATTCCGGGAACGTGGAGAGAAGAAAGGATTTGCTTAGGAAATTCTCCAGATCTAGGCCTCAAATTATTAAGACTCGCTGTCTTTGTGACTTATAATAATAATTCATATTGTGTCTTATAATAATAATTAATAATAAATTATTCCAGAAAAAAAAGCCCGTGGGCCATAGGAAAATTACATAATACACAAACAACAAATTAACTACATTAAATTAAAACTATTTAAAGAAAACGCTCCCGATGCACCGCTGCAATCCTGACATTGTTTAAAACGTATGTAAAGGACTTTAAATTAAAAGTAACCTTAGTTAATTTTTCTTGTGCTTTCTACTGTCCGTTTTCTTGAAGAGTGGAACATATACGGCTAACTATCATTTTGCCCCCTTCTTCCGTGTTTCAGTCTCCCAGAGGCCAAAGTTAAAAATAGAATTTTGTAGAAATAGGTGCCTATGGAAATTCCGGCGGACGATTCTTCCCCTGGAAATCCCCCAAGAAAAAACTCCCTCATGTAAAGGTGCATTGAAAACATTGAGCAGCCTAAGAGAGCGTTAGACAAAGAAAAAGAATGACTAAATTGTTTATTTTGTTATTTATTTGTTGTTGTTTGTTTTATTTGTTATGTATTTCGCGTGGACTTGATTTGACACAGACATTTCTGGTACATGATAGCAGTTCGCCTGCTGCCATCGAGAACGCGTCCGTTACCATTGACTGTTTTTATTAAATCTAGGAACTTATCTTGCAAGAGATGGGGGGTTCTCTGCTGGGGTAATTTCCAGGGGTAAATCAACCTTGAACCTTTAATTGTGTTTTTCTTAAAGGACATTACCAATATTGTACGTGGGGGGGGGATTAGCGCCTATGTCCTCTTAATTTAAAAATTTCAACAATTGTTCCTGGTATTTCGTAGACTTTCTACGATTATCGTACTTTTTGTGTTTTTTTCTATCGAAGCTTTATTCCCCTTGATCTGCCCCCCTTCTAATAAAAATTCCTGCAGTAGTGCTTGGAATGCCTCAGCAATCTTTACGCATAAAACGACATTTTGCTAGGTAAAGTCAATTTGGGGCGAGGGGCAGGGAAGTGCTTCCCCACCCATATGTTTTTAAAAATCTCTTTGGTATATTCATTGAAAAAATTGGGGTAAAAAACATAGTTGCCCCGAATATATTTTGAAAAATATTTCCCTCCTGCTTCATGCTTTTCTGTGAATTGGCACCTTTCATTCAAATGGCCTCGAGAATCGCTGAAAAAAACTATTTAGACTGCTTGTATATCTAATGGATCATTTGAAGAATCATCTAGGGTTTAAAGGCCTAAACATAGAAGCGTGGTCGTTGCAAAGGTTAAGTTCTGACCAATTGCTGTTGTAATTACTTGGTGGTTTTTAAAACGACGGTATGCTTAGAAGTTGGAACGAGAAGAGATTGAAAAAATGGCGTCTAAATTTTATCAGACCTGATCTATCAGTACAGCATTTTGATCAGATTGCGAAAAATTATGGCAAAGTTAAATAATTAGTTTTTATTTTTTGTTTCTCGTGCTTTTAGTGTCTGTTAAAGGATTAATTTATTTAAAGTTTCTTATAAAATATCACAGTCCATAAGGAACATGAATAGCATAAACATTAAGCACTCAAAAAATTTTCATCTTTTTGCTATTAAGGTAAAGTCTCTAGAAATCGCCAAAATATCGCAAGGAAGAATGAGAAATTGCAATCAAAACTTTTAATTAAGAAATATCATTTCTTAAATTAAATTAAGAAATATATATCATTTTCATGGATATTCCCCTTAATTCATTCACAAGTGACTTCTTTAAATCACTATTTTTTAAGTCTCTGCACTAGATGGGTCTGAAAATCAAAAATAGTTCAGTCATTAATCTAAACGTGAAAATTTTGTCAACCTATCATGAAAGCCCTCTCTTCTTTCCATAAAACTTTACGTACAACGTCTGATAAAAACTAAAAACTTGTCAATCAATAAAAATTACGTCATTGTATTCTCTTCACTTCATAGAATCGTACTTTTTAACTGCGGCATCTCTTAGTTTAATAAGTGTAATCATGTACTTATCATACTTATTACATACATATTAAATAAGTATACTTGTTAATCTAATAAGCTGCGTTATTTTCTTATTTTAGAAATTAAGCTGACGCTCTAGAAACACTGGATCTTATCAACTTTCTATGTAAGGGATTTCAGTTAAAATTTTCGTAATCACTAGGGGATCATCTTTCGGTAGAACGACCTAAGTTTAGGTTTGATAGTTTGACACGAATGACTGGATTTGACACTAGATGGCCTTCTCTACTATTTTCTGTTGAAATAGTAGAGCCCTCCCCTTAAATGAGAAAAATGTCATGTGACAGAAGCGCCAAAAAATTTTGTAGCATTTTAAGTATGTAGCGTTTTAATTTTAAGACAAGAATAAGTTTTAAGGCAAAATACCTTAACTCGATATAGGTCGCTACTCGGTGAATAACCATTCATTGTTTGGTGCCTCAAGTTAAGGTAATGTGTTTTGCCTTGAATTTGGAGGCTAATAAAGGATAAAGTTAAGCTCAAGGTTAACAACGTATTTGGAGATAAGGCAGAAATTCATTTATAAACTGATTTTTCTCAAAACTGCGATGTTCGAGATAGGACGTTTTGTCTAGACACTGTCTTTATAAAAAAAAACAAGAAAAAAAAACAAAACAATAAAACCCCATTCATCATAATACCCGCACTTGAAGCCGTATAATTTTGTAATTCTTTTGTGTAGTTAAATAAATTCTTCTTCTGTTTGAACTTATGAGCCTTTTAGTCAAAACTACTTAGGCTGTCTTCCAGGTTCAACAAAAGGTAACGGTACAACAAAAGTTGCAAGAAAGTAACGTTTTCATTCCGGCTGACTTTGTTTTAGTAGGTGGAACAACAGAAAAGTAGCTTTGAATTTACATTTTTTTTCTAACCTTTACTAAAGATAGTTAACGAGCATCTTTAGTGAAGTAACTGTGAATCATTATCATCATTTCTATTGATATCAGTTTTGAAACATATTGATAATTTTATTGGACTAAATTGTGCTTAAAGCGAATACAATTGAAACTCTTGAAGATGATACCCCTACAAACCCAATGACCCCGTAGTTACTTCAGAAGTATTCCCGCTGGATGTAATTTTCAGGTAAATTTTGTTACTAAAGTTTAAGTTAAGTTCCTTGGGTTTGCAACCTGATTGACACCCTAAGCACTGTTTCATGTCTCTTTCTTTTCATCGACTTAATATAGAGCGTTAATCTCTTACAGCTTGTTGCAGTAGTTCCTTTGATTCCAGGTCACTGAACTATCCTATTGCACTTTTCGAGTTCAACACTCCTTTCGAGCGTGTGGTCCAATTCTATCCTAGGCCTTCCTCTTTGTACCCTCCCAGGAAGTTCCCATTTCCCTTAAATCTTTCCTTAAGACATCCACCCCAACCAGGGACGACCTGCTTTTTAATTTAGTCCTAGACGGTTGGCTGACAAGGCAGTTTGTCGTCCGCAGAACGTGCCTTAGCCATCTCAACCTTTCTCTTATTATAGCCCTGGAAAGTAATATTGGACTACAGCCTACTGTTTGACATATGACCAGTCAGTCGGGTACCCAAAATAATCCGTAGACAATTTCTCTGGAAAACATCTAGCAAATCTTACTCCATTTTTCGGAGCACCCATGCTTCAGAACCATACTTGACAACTATCATCACTGTAGCTTCTAATATTCTAATGCTGGTCCGAAAACTTATCTTCCTATTCTTTCAAACATTTTCCGACTGTAAAAAAGCACCCTGGGTCTTGGCTATTACACGTCTAACATCTTAACTGTACCAACCTTCTTAACTAATAATACTAACTAGGTAAGTGAAGCTGTCCACTTGACCGATCTTCTCGTTACCCAGCATCACTTTTTCATCTTCACTTATCCCTAGCCTTGGCGACTCAGTCTTCTTAACATTATTTTCAAACCTATTCTTGCACCCTGAACTTGCAATACCATCATTGTTCTAACACTTTCATCTAGGACACTTAAATCAATAGCTTAGTCTAAGTCCAGGAGAGTTTTATTTCCCCATATGAACCCGTATTCTCCCATTGCTTTTGCTCTGCTCCTTAACACAAGGTCCATCAAAATGGTCCGTAAAGATAAGGATAGAGCACAACCCTGCCTAACTCCTAATTTTTTTAGAATAGAATATGATTTATTGGCTAAAATAGCACACAAGCTAGCATAAGCACGTCAGAACAATTATAATTACAATGATAAAATAAATGTTAAGGGATAATCATAGTTACAAAGTTAAATCAATTATTAAAATGCGAAACAAAATAGGGAACGAAAGAGTTTTTGTACCTCATTGTCAACATTTGGGGACACAAGTCAAGTTGAGTATTTGGAGCTCTACGAGCATTAAGTCTTGTATTGGGAAGGATTGGGGGGTTTTCTTTGAAGGGGGGAAGAAGACGTCGATGATAATTAATACGAAATCAGTTACTAACCTCATTTCCTACCCTAATCGTAGCAATCACAAAATGAACTGAAATTGCAATAGAAGATCAATTTAAACTTACAACAGACACAAAACAACCATGAACTGGAGTAGGGCTAATGCCTCAGGTTCCTTCTAAAGACCAGAACGTCATTTACACTTCACTGAAAACTAAATAAGTTTTAAACGGCTGTTCTTTTATCAAACACTTGGTCGAACTGATAGTAAGGAGATACCCAGCTCAATAGTAACCGAAACTCAAAAAATACTTATGATATTTTGATACCAATAAATATATCAAAAGCATCGGCTTGCTATGCTGATTTCAAATATAGAAGTTTTACTCAGTTTAGTCTTATCCATCAAATGCTTCGAACCTGAGAAAATTTGCCTGATTTTCACAAAAAGAGCTAAACACCCCCTAGAAGTCACAAAATCTTATTTATTATTTAAGAATTAACGACGCTTCTTGACTACTAAGGTCCTTGCTTCGGCCCTGCAGTGCATTCCTGCAGCGTGATTCGATCTCTGGGTCCCGTATTACCAAGCTAAGGTCAAATCCACTGCGCCACCACAGGACATAATCCTACAAAATCTTAATGAAAATTACACCATCAGATTGAGCATATCAGAGAACCCTACTGTAGAGGTTTCAAGCTCCTATCTGAAAAAATGTGGAATTTTGAATTTAAACCCAGGAGGAAGATTGCGGATGCGTGTTTATTTGTTCGTTTTTTGTTATTATTTTTTTTTTTCAAGGGTGATCATATCGACCCAGTGTTCCTAGAATATTGGGAGAGAGCTCATTCAAATGAAAATTAATTTCTAGTGCTCTTTTTATCTGACCAAGAAAATTGGAAGGCAACTAGGGACCCCCCTCCCATCCCCTTTTTTCCTCAGAATCGCCCGATCAAAACTTGAGATAGTCATTTTGTTCAGAATAATTAAAAGGCCGAATGCGTGTGCCTTTGAAGATATCATGACCCCCATAGCCCCTGGAGAATGGTCTTTAAGTTATAAAATGTGTCCATTGTTTATGTATAGTATTTGTTATTCAGAAGTAAGCATACATTTTTCGGGCGGGGAGCGAATTATCTGCCGGGGGATTTTTCATGGGGAGGTTAGTTTCCAGGGGGGTAGATTTTTCAGGGGAAACTTTATACTGGGGAAATTTGCCAGAATTCATATATGAAATCCTTCTTATGTCTTTTTCTTTGTCGACTCTATTTTGCGCATGGAGATGTTGAGGGTAATTGTCCGGGGTAAATTTTCACCGGGATGGCATTGTTTAGAGAATACATCTTTGGGGAAGAGGGACATTCCTGTGAAGGAGGAGCCATATTTCATGCTATTATTTGAAAAGCGATTAGAAATCAAATTAAAAAAAAAATCAACTGAAAGTAAGGAGCAACGTTAAAACCTAAAACGAACAAAAATTATTACGTATATGAGGGGGTTGCTCCTCCCCAACACCTCGCTCTTTACGCTAAAGTTTGAATTTTGCCTCATTTCTTTAAAAACGACTCTTGAAACACAAGGTTCGTTTAATTATGACAATACGAAGCTTTTTTAAGTGCTAAAAAAGTTTAACTTAAACAGCGAGGTGTTGAGAAGCAGCAACCCCCTTCATATACGTAATAGTATCTATTCGTTTTAAGTTTTAATGCTGCTCCTTACTTTCAGTTGAACAAACTTTTTTTTTTAATTTAATAACGTTAATAAATCACAAATGGCTCAGACTTTCCGGAATGACTAGCTATATATCTTAAACTGTCTCTATATTTCTTAGTTCTTTTCAATAATCTTGGTTATTTTGGTGATTTTCTTTCTTGTTTTTGTCATCTTATAACAAATGAAAACACAAGCTTGAAACTAAAGCTGTTTTTAGGAAAACGCAAATGATGTTCTGGTCTTAAGAATTGTTCCTATTCCTTGTTATAATTTCTGTTAAACTTGACTATTTATTGTAATGTTTGTTCGTTTTTTATTTCATACTAAATTAAAAAAAAGTTTTTTTCAGCTGAATGTAAGGAGCAACATTAAAACTTCAACGAACAGAAATTATTTCGTATATGATGGGTGAACCCCCTCCTTAATAACTCAATCTTTACACTAAAGTTTTTTAGAACTTTTAATAGAGCTTAGTACTCCAATTAAACGGCCTTTAGTACTCCTTTAGGTTTTACTGGTCTGTTATTTACTACTCGATGCAAAAATGTTTGCCATGTTGCCTACAAATAGTAGGCCTATATTAATCAGTGATGTTGCAATTGCATTCAAGCTCATTCTGAATTATTTTCCTGTTAGATTAAACACTAGATTTAGAATTTTTCATACTGGGGGAGTGCCGAATAACTGGAACAAAACTCGAACTAAGGTTATTATAAGGTAATTATTAGTTAAAAAGTTAAATTAATATGTAAATTCCGTTTTTATTATTCATTAACGGTGAGCAATCTTCAAAACCAGCATCAATTCAAAAACGTTCAGAAATTAAAAAAAAAAAAACAGAACAATTTTTTTAACTGAAAGTAAGCAGCGACATTAAAACTTAAAAAAAAGAGAAATTATTCCGTATATGAAAGAGGCTGTCGCCTCCTCAGCGCCCCGCTCTTTACGCTAAAGTTTTTTAATGTTTCAAAAAGTGGAGTTGTGAGAAAGAGTCAAATGAAAACCCCCGTCTGAAAAATTGTAACCAATCTGCTGTATCAAAATGTTCAAGGATAATGAATTATTATTTTAGAATTGGTCCTTATTTATTGTTTGTTTTCTCTTATGGTTTGTACGATGCTAACGTTTCTAGTTGTAAGCGTTACTTCGCCAAAACTTTTAAGTATCATAAAAATTTGATCAGCAACAATTTTTATCATTGTTATATCATCTTTTTTTTCTTGGGCAGCACAATATTGAGTATTTGGAATTTAAAGAAAAATGTATTATTATTTTTTTTGCAGTTGTTGAAATTGGAGAATGAGGATGAAATGGTGGTTTATTTTGCAGGTGACTGGGCTACTCTACTGTTATTTGATAGGTTGATTATTGAATTTTGGATTGAATCAAATTTCGGATGAGAGTATATTTATTTTCCGTGTTTACTGGACTGCCTCTTCGGACTGCCTTGTGTCTGGTTCATGGACAGCCCAAAAGAGTATTGTGTTGTTATGTATGATGCAAACAATTTATTCAATAAGCAAATAATTAAGAACCTGTGAGATGTCTTACATTTTTAGCTTTGCGCGGGAAACTTCGCTATTCAATGTTTTACTATTCACATTTTGATTTACTATAACTAGTAGTGTCAATTGGGGTAGAGGGACGTGACCCTTCCCCTGATTCTTGGCTCGCCCTAGATTTTGGAGAAACACATTTTTTAGTTTTTTTATTGAAATCTGTGTTTTCTGACATTTCCTTTGAAGAAATTAATAAAAATCTGCCCCCTCCATAGATTTTGAAAAATACTACCCCTACCTTCCTTGTAAAATGAAAACTGCTGACTATAACTGAATTGGTCTCAACGATTAGTGTCCTGACTTTTTGGCATAAAACGATGGATATGTATATAGAAAGTCATGTCATATTATACCATGGCTTTAACTTTTAGTAGTACTTCAACCCCTTTTGCTATTGGATTTTAACTGTAGATTTTCAGGGTGTCACATTGTGTAACTTGTTCAGTATTTGAAATTTAAAAGACAATGAATTAGGGTTGGTTAAAAAAAAATGTTAAAGCTGCTTGATTCATAACTTAAAAAATCCAAATTATCTTTCCTTTCTAAATTGTCCTCAGACGAGTATTTGCTTATTTCGGATTGTAATTCACCTTTTTTTTCATTTATTATCCCTATATGATTTTCTTGAAGGTTCGTACGAAGCCGGTGTTGCTGGTTACAAACACGTGTACTTCAATGCCACTTCGAATACCCTGAAAATTTGGACAGCAACTGCCATATTCATGGTATCATCATATGAATCTGTGAAATACCTCTTACAATTATTTTTACGTGGAAAACTTCGCTGTTCAATGTCTATTCTATTTGCTTCAGTTTACTATTCTCACTACTATGCATGGTGGGGATATTTTAACTATTGGAATGACGATTTCTATTCTCAGTGGAACCATCAACTATTTTTTACTATAACTGAATTGGTCTCCACAATTTGTGTCCTGACTATGTGTGATAAAACAGTAGATATATCTGTAAAAAAGTGTTATATCATATTAAGTATAGCTTTAGCACATATTCTTATTAGTTGTGTTGATCAGTTTATTTTAAATATTGTATTAGGGGAAGGCAAGTTGCACCAGGTTTTAAGAGATTTATTTTTAATGCTACCAGACTTGTTGCATGTTATAATGCCGCTATATGAAATGAAAAAAGTTGCATCCCGAAATAATAAAACAGTAAATAATCTTATGCCTGCCAGATATGCTTTGTTTTCTGTATCTGGAATTTTCTTTTTGTTTACTTTGTCTCGCTATTTATAACTATAATTGAGGGGTGTTGTACTCCCAGAAATAAAAATACTGTTTTTGCGTTGAAATTTACGATTCTATGACATTAACAACGCACTCGTTGATTAAGATTAGCTGTCTTTGACAGCTTTAGTAATGTCAGGTGGACGCAAATATTTTTAATAGGTAAAAAAAAGTAGTTCATTGAGTGAAAAAAATGACTAAACAAGAAATTTGCCAGAAACTATATATTTCTCTACTCCTTTTCTATTTATGCACCTTAGAAAATTGCATAAAAATAGGTAAGCACCTGCCTTAACTGTAAAAACAAAAAAAAATCATCGCTTAATATTGTGCTCCCAGGGAATACAAATACTGTTTTTGCATGGAAATTTACGTTTCTATGACATTAACAAAGCATTCTTTCATTAAGATTAGCTGTCTTTGACAGCTTTAGTAATGTCAGGTACACGCAAACATTCTTAACAGGTGAAGAAAAAAACGTAGTTTATTGAGTAAAAGAAATGACTAAACAAGAAATTCGCAAAAAACTACATTCCTCTACTACTTTCCTATTTATGAGCTTAAAAAATTGCATAAAAAATAGGTAAGTACCTGCCTTAACTGTAAAAAAAAATCATCGCTTAATATTGTACTCCCAGGAAATACAAATATTGTTTTTGCATGTAAATTTACTTTTCTTTGACATTAAGAACGCACTCTTTGATTAAGATTAGCTGTCTTTGACAGTTTTGACGATGTCAGGTGCACGCAAATATTCTTAACAGGTAAAAAAAAAAAACGTAGTTTAATAAGTAAAAGAAATGACTAAACAAAAAATTAGCAGAAAACTACATTCCTCTACTACTTTCCTATTTATGAGCTTAAAAAATTGCATAAAAAATAGGTAAGTACCTGCCTTAACTTTAAAAAAAAAAATCATCGCTTAATATAGTACTCCCAGGAAATACAAATATTGTTTTTGCATGTAAATTTACTTTTCTTTGACATTACGAACCCACTCTTTGATTAAGATTAGCTGTCTTTGACAGTTTTGACGATGTCAGGTGCACGCAAATATTCTTAACAGGTAAAAAAAACGTAGTTTAATAAGTAAAAGAAATGACTAAACAAGAAATTAGCAAAAAACTACATTCCTCTACTACATTCCTATTTATGCAGCTTAAAAAATCGCATAAAAAATAAGTGCCTTAACTGTAAAAACAAAAAAAAAGCATCGTTTAATATTGTACTCCCAGGAAATACAAATACTGTTTTGCACGGAAATTTACGTTTTATGACATTAACAACGCACTCTTATCATTATCATTATCTGTCTTAGAATTGAGTAATTGATGATTTACTAAAGTATGTCTAAACAAGAAATTATCAAGAAAATACTTTCCTCTACTCCTTTCCTATTTGATAGGCTTAGAAAATTACATAAAAGGACAGGTGTGTACCTGCTGTTAACTTTGGAATATTTTTTTTTCGCTTGATATTTTACTCATTGGGGATTCCAAATGCCGTTTCTGCGTGAAAATCTGCGTTTCTGTGACATATACAACGCTCTCTTTGACTAGCAACGCTCAAGTCACTGGGGCGGCTTGTGCACGCAGTTTTTCTTCTTAGCAAAAAAAACGCAGTTGATTGGGTGAACAATAAATGAATAAACAAGAAATTCGTGAGAAAACTACATTCCTCTTCTCCTTTCATATTTATGAAGCCTTGACTTTGGAAAAAATGTATTTTTTCTTCACTCGAAATTGTACTCACAGGGAATATAAATGCTGTTGTTGCGTGGAAATGTGCGTTTTTATGACACGAACAATGCTCTCTTGACTAGCAACGCGTATGTCACTAACGACGTCAGTTGCACGTAAATGTTCTTAGCGGTTAACAAAACGCGGTTGACAGATTGAAAACCAAAAAATAAATCGAGAACAAATATTAGCTGTCGTACTCAACACTTACGAGTAACTTATGTAAAACATGACCTTGTTCTGCCTTGATTCTGCTGAGTTCAAATCTATTGTTATTGCTGTTGTTCTCTTTTGTGTAAAATGAGTGTTTTCTGTGTCTTTCATAGCTTAGTGTTAATATTTTGTCAGTTGTCTATTATATTCTATAACTGAGAAACTGACGCAAGGTACTTATGATTGTTTAATATATTTAATTTATGCAAAGGACAAGCCTAATTATTCTGTCTGCTACTTAAGTTTGTTAAGCACGCTATTTTCAAGCACGTACGTGAAAATGACTTTTGCTTCTTCTATCTCCTATTAGCGAGATTTTCTTGAATTCTTAGTTTCATGATAAACATTTTGGAAAATCACCACCATTTTACCATCAGTCTCCACTATCTCCACACTCATACCCAAAAATCTTGTTGATTGGCGTCATGATTTATTAGCGTAATTTCCGTTTTTGGGTACTTGTATGATAAACCCACTACCACTCAAACGGTTTTTTCGTTAAATTATGTCACTTAAGCTTGAGACAAGACAAAGAGAAGTGACAATATAGATGGAAAATATATAATTTGGGCTATATATTTGCACATTAGGAGATGGGGCGTAAAGTATTTGGGCAGTGTCAGGTTAGAAAGAAGTTCTTACTACATAATATGCAGAAACACATTAGGCATGCAGACCTGCTATTCTTTACCCCCACCCCCTCTAACGTGCAGATATATAGCCCAAATTTGTTTCTAAAGTATTATATTTGTATCTTGCTTGGGTATATTTCATTAGCATTGAACTTGAGAGAAACATGCTAGAAGAATATTAGGTAGTGAGAATATCATACAAATACCCTTCTTGTTAGTTTCTTAAACGTAAAATAAGATTGGAATTTTGTTTAAAAAATTTGTAAAACGTCAATATAGTGTGAAAAATATCTTTAACTTGAAAGTGAAGATTCAATTGGGTTTTGTTAATATAAATAAAAATAAATAAGCATAAATTATACTTTGCTATTAAAAAACGCGCGTTGAGTTCCTTAAACATAACAGTTCCTCTTAATCATGCGTTACGGATTTCGCCTCCCACTTCAACACAACCACATCCCTCATCAAAATAATTCAACATCTAATAGATCTCCCCTTCCTCCCTGAAAGCATAACCACCTTAACCTTGCAAAATAGTAGTAGTAATTTTGAAAAGGGAGATAATAGTAATAGTTCAAGCTCTTTTATTCTTTGACTATACATATTTAAAACTATACACATAACATCCCCGGCAGGGAGACTGGCTCGAAAGCCGGGCGACAATTACAAACAGTAGAAACAAACAAACCCAGAAGAAACGGGTGTCGTCACACTTCTCCCTCTATCCCACAGTAAAAAATAAATGGTAAAAAATAAATGCCAAAAAATATTTATTAAAATTATTGTCATTATTTATCCGATAACTGAACGGCCAGGAGCTACTCACAAATTAATATTTACTAATTAGCAGAGCTTTGATTTTAGTTTTTAATGTTGACAGCGATAAACTTTTTTCAGAAAAAGATTTATATGTGTTCCAATAATTTCTAATAATATTTTTAGGCGAAAATCTAGACCGTTCGGAGACAATGAAAGGCACAGGAAGCTTACTTAAAGGACGAGTATTGTATGGTCGGACTGAGGGAGGGCCTGGAAAAAATAATTTAAAACAATCTGGTTGCAGATCCTTTAGATAACAGAAACGGAAATGTACACATTGAAGAGCTAAAATCTGTTTAACCGGAATGATATTGAAATACCTGTAAAGAGTAAAATAACTTTAATAATTAAGTATGTGTAAAAATCTCTTCAATTCTTAATTGAGTCTATTTATTGAAACTCAATAAATTCGGAAAGGATTCCACACTTTTTGCGCATGGTATATCCAAGGCAAATTTTGATCAGTCCGTTGGCGCTCTGCTCGCTAAAATATTTGATCCAGATCTTGTATTCATAGAATGTTGTTCTAATGGAACAACAGGCTGGAAACTTTCCAACAAGGCTGGAAAAGACTCTGGAGTGATGATGGAGGTAATTTGGTCCCATGATGTCCATGACCCATCGTTATTACTGTTTCATTTCGTCTTAAATACAAAAAAGAGGATTAACTAATCAGTATGAAATAAAATATGTTGCTTGTGAGTTTCAAGATCTTCAAGTAAAAGGAAATAAGATTTGTATCACGTAAATTTTGGTTGTTTTTTTCATTAGGAGATTGTACTTATTCTTTACTACCTCAAGCGGTCTTTATCTCAATTAAATAAAAAAAAACAAGTTTTTTTAACTGAAAGTAAGGAGCGACATTAAAACTTAAACCGACCAGAAATTACTTCATATATGAAAGAGACTGCTTCCTCATCAACGCCTCGCTCTTTACGCTAAAGTTTGACTCTTTCTCTCAATTTTTCTTTTTAAAACAGTAAAAAACTTTAGCGTAAAGAGCGGGGCGTTGATGAGGAAGCAGCCTCTTTCATATACGAAGTAATTTCTGGTCGTTTTAAGTTTTAATGTCGCTCCTTACTTTCAGTTAAAAAACTTGTTTTTTTTTATTTAATTTCTGAACGTTTTTGAATCAATGCATGTTTTGATTTTGGCTCTCCGCAGAGGAATAATTAAAACAAAATTTGTATTTTTTTTTTTTTTTGGCTAAATGGCTTTCTCATAATTTTGATAGAATGATTTTGAGAAAAAAAAGAGCGGGGGAGGAAGCCTAGTTGCCTTCTCATTTTTTGGTTAATTAAAAAGGCAACTAGAATTTTTAATTTTTTACGAATGTTTTTATTAGTAAAAGATTTACGTAACTTATAAATTAGCTTACGTAAAGAACTTTTGTATTCTCATATTTTTATTACATATATGAGGGGGTTCGCCCCCTTGTCAGATCCTCGCTCTTTACACTAAAGCTTAAATTTTGTCCCAATTCATTAAGAATGACCCCAGAATCACAAAAGCCGTAGAATAAATAGTTGAAATTACTAAAAATACTTTAGCGTAAAGAGCGAGGTATTAGGAGGAGGTGAGCCCCTCAAATGGGTAATAATTTCTGTTTGTTTTAAATTTTAATGCTGCTCCTTACTTCCAGCTGAAAGAACTTTTTAATATTTATTTTTTCATTGTTTTTTTTTAAATAATGCAAGTAAATCCTGCGCTCCCTTCATGGAGATTTTCTTCCCCCATGACAAATTATCGATGGAAAGTTCCCCCAGCATATCCCCCTCTTCTCAACCCCTCCTCCAACCAAAAAAATCCTCCTGAAAACGCCTGTACACTTCCCAATAACCATTACTATATGTAAGCACTGGTCAAAGTTTGTAACTTGTTGCCCCTCCCACGGGGACTGTGGGGGAGTAAGTCGTCCCCAAAGACATAGTTATAAGGTTTTTCGACTACGCTGAATAAAATGGCTATCTCAGAAGTTTGATCCGTTGACTTTGGTAAAATAATTAGCGTAGGAGGGGGCCTAGGTGCCCTCCAATTTTTTTGGTCACTTAAAAAGGGCACTAGAACTTTTTATTTCCGTTAGAATGAGCCCTCTTGCGACATTTTAGGACAACTGGGTCGATACGATCACACCTGGGGAAAAAAAACAAATAAACACGCATCCATGATCTGGCAAAAAATACAAAATTCCACATTTTTGTAGATACGAGCTTGAAACTTCTACAGTAGGGTTCTCTGATACGCTGAATCTGATGGTGTGATCAGCAGTGAAATCAGCATTAAAATGCGATTCTTTTGATGTAGGTATTGGTATCAAAATTCTATTTTTTAGAGTTTTGGTTACTATTGAGCCGGGTCGCTCCTTACTACAGTTCGTTACCACGAACTGTTTGATACATAATTTTCAAAGATATATGACGAGCGCAGTATTTTATCGTAACTTTATTCTATTTCAAAGAATTATTTTCAAAGCTCAGTTTTACGAGTATTCCTTATGTATTTTTTAAGCCCAGTATTCCGAGTGAAACTTACTGAAAGCGTAATGTGCTTAAAATATACCATTTTATTTTGAGAAGAAAAAGAAGGCCAAATACCTATTATACTACTGCTGGAAAACTAACTAAAGGAAGAATCATCGACAAATAAAATTTGTTGAATATGTCTTTTATTATTCAGCCACGTAGATGAGTGAGGGAATTGATGACAAAAAGACTGCTGATTATAATGAAGAGTTAATAATTTTGATTTTTCGAACTTGGTACTTTTCTACATAGGTAATGTCCCCATTTGCCTATCCTGGCTCTCAGTCCCCTTGCTTTAAGCCCTGAACTAAGTGTTTCCAGTAATATAATGTTATATTTCATTGGTTGAATGAACATTGCCTTTTAAACACTTTAACAATGTGTTAAAGCGTATCAGTGTACCCCTTTTTTTCTTGGAAGAAACGTACTCTATAAGTTGTCCCTTCCTGTGTTTATTTATGGTGTCATATGGCAATAGACAAGATATACATTCACGTTGAACAGACATGAGGAACGGGGCTTCAGATAGTTTTTCACGTGGTTGGGAGAGGTAAAAAATTTTTATTTGTTTATAGCAACTAGAGTCGCTTACAAAAAAAGAAAACGAACACAAATAAATCAATAATACAAAAACAATCAGCAAAGAAAAAACAGATTCAAATAACACTGGTACGTTTAAACATGTCAAAATTGTTGTGTGTAAATCACATTTGACCAAGTCAGCCAAAGTGGCAGAGAGAGGCGAAAAAGCGGCTCAGAAATTACCAAAATGAGGGGATTACCCGAAGCAAGTATCCTTGTCTGGATAGAAAGAGAAGATTTTCTACGCAGCTCAGGAAAAGATGGGAGGCGACCACCAACAAACATAACACATGCACTACAATTCAAAGGAAGATTAAGAAGCCACCGTAAAGAATTGTTATAAAGAACCCGAAGAGAATTCTCACACCTAACAGACAGAGATTGTACAAAAGCTAGACTGTACAACGGAGTTATAGAAAAGGTACATTTTCAGGCCACTGTTTTTCAAAGTTTTTAAGGGGGCAGCTGTCCTGAACATTTTTGCGGTCATTCTTTGGATGAATATCTAAAGGGGGTTATGCAGGTTTGAAGGAATATTCTTGGTGCTATGTTTATTCTCTACAGGTCTTAAAACTTGAAAGTAAATTTACTTTTCTATTGCTAGTTTGAAAAGAGCTGGTCATTGGCTCGTGCTTTAGCCATGATATTTGGCCTTAGACTTTTAGTTTTACCATTGTTACCATGTTTGAAGGTTTAATTTAGGTGTTTTGTTTTTTAGCAGAAAATTTTCAGTAGCGAATGTTATTTTCTGACATATAGTTCAAGTTTTTGCTCAATGATTTGTTAGGAACAATTCAGTTTTCATGCTTTAATACTAGCGGCTCAATTAGCACAATATAATTGTGCGCTATACACTATGTGTATGTATTTGCGTTTACTGGAATTATTCCAACGAAATAGTTGCAAGAAAAAACACACTAAAAACTTGAATAGTAGCTTGTATTTGTTTACTGTTTTTTCATTACTGTATGTTGTTTTTTTTCACACACATTGTCCATATTTCACAAGCTTGCACGTTTTGTTACTTTGTGATATTTTTATTTGAATGTGGGCACTCTCAAAACACGCTGTCCACGAGGAGGAATAAAGTGCCTAAAATATTGATTTGCCGAAGATTTCAGACGCATGGAAATGAACACGGCATGGAATCCTCTTTTCCTAAAATTTATACTAATCTTTGAGATAGTTTTCGCATCTTTCTTTTATTAATAGGACGAGCAGCTAAATAAACCTTATCCAATTTCAATAAATAAAATATCGTGTAAATATCTGTTTTATTATCAATCACTATGATTCAAAAGATATTTCAAGAATATATTAAAACAGGGACGATGAAAAAGATATTTCGTGCTAGAACTTTCTAATTGTATGGTTATAAAACAGCTCCTGGCAGTACTTGCCACCTCCCTCTTCCTGAGAAAATTTCCTGGTCGAGCTCTTGCTATTGTTTTGCTGGTAGAAATTGTTTCGTTGATTTACAATTTTATGTTTAAAGTCATAGTTTTTATTTTTTTAGATTATTTTGTCTATTTTGTTTTATAGTTTTTACTACATAGTTTTATACATATACATAGTTTTATTTTATTATTTATTTTGTTTAGTTTGTTTTCGGGTGTTTGTATGTGTAACCCAATATGTTTGAATTTGACATTCTCTTTTGATGCCTTAACTATGTTCCACTTTTTCTATACAATAAAATTTACCGAAATGGAGAGTATAGTCCTATCACAGAGCTTTGGTTAGGTCTTCTTTTACGTGGAAGTCACAAACAACCATTCTTAAAAAACAGCAAACTGAGCCTTATGAACTTTATCAGTTGATTCGTGAAGTTGCTTGGGAAAACAAATGCAGCGATCTTAATCAGTTGCAAGTTCTGAAACTATGTCAGAACTCATTTTTAATTACTATCTTGAGTTTATAATACTCATTCGAATTTGTCTCTTGGAGATAAAGGATGTCTGTAAGATTTTTCTACATAGAGTATTCTAGATCGATTAGATTTTTCTTTCGCTATCAGTCTTGTGTTCCATTGTGCAAAAGGGTCCCTTGTGGTGGTCTGACATCACTATGCTTCACCAAGTCTTACAAACTGTAGAGATTGATGATTGGCTACCACTACCAGGGGCGTTTTGAGCCTCTTTTCATTGGGGGAAGGGGGCGAGAACTTTGTAAATTTTACTGAATCGCTACTTGATTTTCTCTGACTTAGAAAAACATGACTGACCTGTAAATATACTTCAACATGTAGAGATTCGCATAATATATATAAGGTCATAATTGGAATGAAGTTCACCAAGTTTTCATTTTTTTTTTCCATTTTGAACCGTCGGAGACAGGTCACACTGGTCCAAAAAATCAAAATCAGTTAAAAAAAATCCAAAAAACTTAAAAAAAAATCCATAGCCAGGATTTTGTTGGGGGGAGGGCTCCGAAGGGAGGATACAAAAGAAACTTCGAAAATGATTTTACGTAGGGGAGGGGTATTTTCTACGGTTGGGTATTTTCCGCGGGGGTATTTAGCTTTAACTTTCTAGTTTCTGGTGTTAGCTTCAACTTTCTATGATGTCCTAATAATCTAATAAATTTTAATACACTTGAACAGGAGTATTCTCCGAATTGATTGTTAAAGTCATAGTGACAAATATTTTTTACCTTATATTAGCAAATATGAGAAGTGATGAAAAGACCAAAAGAACGATGAACGGTAAAAATGGATGAAGATGACAGAATCACTGCAATATTAATGCTCTATTACATGCAAATTCATCCCAAGGATTCGAGATGCCGCCCCAAACCCAGAAATGACGGGCCTTTTTAACTCCTTCAAAGACGTCCAGAACATAATTCTGGTCAATATATATTGCGATAAAAAGAGATTTTATGCCTTAGAATATTGATTGTAAGCCAACATCTCCACTCAATATGGCATCATCAGATAGTAACAGGGCCTTAGGAATTGGTGAGGCAGTATTCACCACAGAAATACTTTCACTGACAAAAGTTGTAGTAACAGTAATATTGTCATATTACTTTTGCTTCTTTGACTCCGTAAACGAGTCTTTAAACAACAACATAATCACATATTTCTGTGCTTCTTCAAGATCGTTGTGAATATGACAAACATGATCTTTCAAATAGTCTTTATTCATTTTGGCATCGCATTCACAGCATTTGACGTTTATAAGGTTGGATCTATTTACAGAAACTTTACGCTTCTTATTACTATCAAAGCTAATTTTACAAAACCGCGAGTACGTTACTCAGAAGAAATGTAGCTATGCACTAAATTCTTCTTTGCTTTTCTTTTCAAATTTGTTTCAAACTGGCAGATTGACTGATAAAAATACAGTCTAACCCCGGTTCCTGCTGCTGGGATTTTGCGCAAAATACTGCGATATGCGACAAATGACACAAATGGTGCGACAAACGACGCAAAACCATCCGTTTTGCTGCAATGTCGGATGCGTTGAATAATTTCAATTCATACGACAAATCGCATGCGTTGATCTGATTAAAAAAAAAATCATAACCAAAGTCATGAAGCTGATTGAAAAGATAATTTTGAGTGATTTCAATTCTTTTAGAGTTTGTCGCAGCGACGCAAAAGTCTGCGTTTCTTTGTGAGCCTCCATTCGATTCCATCGTACGTCTGTTCCGCCAAAAAAAAAAATCGTGTCGGGATTGACACAGCAGTGGGAACCAGGGGTAATAAAAAAAAGTTTCTTGTTTCCGAAGGCGCTGAACACATAGATAAAGTGGTGGTAACTCCAACTCGTAAGAAGCTTCGGAAGAGGAATGAAAAAATTTACTGACCAGGTAAATCGGATATGAAATAATAGATATATAGAATGGTAAAAATTCCCATCAAGTTGGAGTAAGTCGCTATCGAATTATATTTCTTGCAGACTTAATAAATAGGCGCTCAAATTGACAAGTTTTTTGTCGGTAGAGTGAAAAATCACCGGTATTTGTCTATTAAACGAAGCACGTTCCAAAAAGTGAAGTTAGTTAATCCTAATGAAATATACCAAAACATGATGATAATATAATACTTTAGAAACAAAATTATGAAAACTACGACAGACAATTAGGAAAATATACATACATCGTAGTTTTTCTCACTCAAAATAAGCAAATCATAACCGATCCCAGAGAATCAAACCGGTTTCGGTTAGATCTTACACAGCGTAATTCTTGAGTGTGTTCCGTTTAACAGACAAGTATCAAATGATCTTTTGAATTTCTGGAAAAAATAATATTCGACTCCTAAGATAACAGAGAATTTCCAACAGAAAGCTCAAAATATCTGGTCATGCATATATACAAAATGAAGTCTCATACTGAGTCTGAAGCTCAGTATGATTGACTTATTTGTTTCTTCTTAAGAAATATGGAAGAATACAGACGTCATTTAAAGTCTTTTTTTTCCATGGCCTAATGACTTTTGTGAAAAATCAATTGCTTAATTAGTCAAAGTTCTTGTACAAAATGATTTTACCTTTTTCAATTTTTTTGTAATGCTGCATTTTGAATTCCTTTCCATTTTATCCATCCGTCTGAAATTCCCCGTAAACCTCCTCAGTAGGATTTCTCACTAATAACCGGACTACACAGTTAAGTAATGAATGTGATGCATTTTATTATCGAATCTCGTAAGAAGCACTAAACCAATGCAATTCAGTACCAGAATAGGCCTAATGCTCGAATTCTACAAGTTTGGTTAAGGATCAGATAAGAGCCAAGAAAAATTTTTGACAAATTTGGTGACAGACCAGGACAAGTAGAACAACCAATTTTTTTTTTTTTTAACTGCCCGCAACAACAAAATCTGCAAATATATAATGAACTACAGTAGGAATCCAATGGATTGTGATGAACATGTCAAATTACCCGATTTACAAATGAGCGAAACTAGCGCGATATTCACCAAATTCGTTCTATACTAGCGAAAGGGAGCCAAATGAACACCTTAAATCACTGAATCTACGATTTGGCGGAACTAGGCCGACAAAACTACCGAATACGCCGAAATCGATCGCGCCAAATGAACTTGTCAAATTACCAAATTTGCAAATGAGTGGAACTAGTATGTTACAGCTACCGAATTCGATAACGGATAGGAATAAAATGAACACGTTAATTCACTGAATTTTCAGTTAGACGGAACTAATGTGATAAAACTACCAGATCCACACAAATAGGGAAGCAAATGGGAATCAAATACATATGTTAAGGCATGCTATATGGAAAATAGATAGAAAAGAAATTTTAGAAATGGGCATCTTAGCTTTACCACGACGCCCATTTCTGTCGAAATTTGCGCCTTCAGAGAAAATTGTGCCAAATGCCAAAAAATGAAAAGGAATGGTGCGCCTCTCCCCTCCCTTCAGGATGCCCCTGACTACCATTACTAATTGATGTTGACTTCTTCAATATCCTTTGGGGTAAACCATCCTTTCGGTGGTTTGCCGCGATCTAATGCAAGGTAAAAGCTTTTAAGTTAGCCGTTAGTTATGCCTAAAAGACAACTTTAGTTATTAGTGCTCTAGTAACCTTAGATTCTATAGGACAAATTGAATTTTTACACGTTGGTGTTTGAGATAAACTGGTAGCTGGATTGGAGATTATTGGGTGACTTTCGATCCATAAGCTAGGGGTAGGGGCTTGCTGCCCTTTCCGGGTTTTGTGAAGAGACTTCTTTTTGTGCCAACTGCACTAAGTCTTCTCAATCCACTGAGTATTGTGTGCCTCTTAGGTTCATTCAGGCTCATCTTGGTGAGCTTGCTTTTTTAATGTAAGAAAAGCTTTTGATGGGGCGTTAGTATTTTTTGTGGAATTCTAAGGCTGGGTACAGAATTGGTATTTGTTCCTTCTAATCTTTCTGCATGTTTTTGTATTTTGTTTCTACCTTTTTGTAATCTTGGTTTTGGCTTCTTAGGCATTTGGCACATTTTGGAATTTCTGAGTACAAGTTCAAGCTTTCAGCGTTTTGTTATGTTAACAGGAAAGTAGGAACAAAGAGTTAATGAAGTGGCGATTGTTTTTTTGCTTTTCCTCGCACTTTAAATGAGTTTTTTTTTCGGGATAGGAGCTCTCTGTGCAATCGTAAGCTTTGCTGGGTAGCTTAAGTTTTTGCACGAGTAAATGTTCCCCTGCTTCACTCTTGGGAACTTTTTGATTCCTTTGACGTTTCTTATGCAGAACAGACAGTGAAGAACCATTCTTTGTCCATTCACTGCAGAAAGCCCCGAAGCCAAGTCAATTTATTGGCGATGCGCCAACGATAAAAGACGACCCGGTTTAGTGAAAATTTCAGAGATGCGATGGCGTATTGCCAGTATCTTTTTTTTAGTTTTATGTTTTGCACTGATCTCTTGATTTTGGTGTACTAGGTATGCTAGCGTTCTAAGTAACTTCGTAAAAGTCTGTCAATTTTGATTTCCGACAAGATAATGGGAATAAAAGCTTACAGACAGAGAAGGGATTTGCTTATTCAATGGGAGGGGGGATGAACACCTTACAAATTCCTCAAGATTTTTTAAAATAACTTATTTTCTCACTTGAAATATTCGCTTTTATATTTTGCAATAGAGTTTGATAAACTTTTTGAAGTGGCTCCACATCAATAAAAAATTTCTACTTTACATTCTTTTTTGCATTGATACTTCTGTTTAGATTCTTCACTTGTACGATCTACCCCTATTCTCTAGTTTCCAGCGCGTCTCGATGTAAATATTTTGACTTTTTGTTTAAATCTTGGGATTAAGGATCATCATTTTTTGTCTTTCAAGTGACTTAATGTACCACAACGGTCAAAATGTTTGGAAAATCAGGGATTACAAAGTGTCATTTTCTGTGGAATTTTCTTCCTTCATAAAACTGCCTCACAATGTCATGTCTTAATAAAAGATTTGAACTACTTGGATCTAAGATAGAATTAAAAAAGCCACTACATTTGAGATTTGTTTTGAATTTCATGTGCTGAAAACTGGGAAGAAAGTACTTTCAGTTGTTATTGTTTTTTAAACGTAGATTGAAATTTTAGCTCAGTTCAAACATTCTACTACTGTTACTACTAAGAACAACTCAATGAAACACCAAGCCGGCTGAGGCTAACGTGGCTAGGCATACTTCTCCTCCATCACAATTTATTCAAAGTCTCCCTCCTTACATTCTCCCAAGAAGTTTCTACGTCCCCTGAATTTTTATTTACTTTATAGTTTAACCGCATTTGAGGAGGACCTGCATGTCCTTTGACCGTAGACTGTCGTCCAACAAGGATGGTAATATGTCATCTTTCATATGCAGATAGTGTTTTATCCATTCTTTCTCTCATTATAGCCCAAGAAATCAGGATTAACCCTTATTTTTCCTAAGCTTAATATTTGAGGGACGGTTAGTCTGTCAGGTACCGGAAACAATCCGTAGGCAGTTTCTCTGGAAAACAGCCAGTAAATGCTCATCTGTTTTTTGGAACTCCCACGCTTCAGAAACATGCTTTACCACCATTATCACTACAGCTTCCAATATTCTAATCTTGATGTGTAGAGTGATGTCCCTATTCTTCAAAACTATGTTCACTTATGAAAAAAAAACAGGTCCTTGGCTATTCTACTTCTAACATCATCATTGCACCTACCGTCTTTATTAATAATACCACCTAGGTAAATGAAGCATCCCACTTGGTCTACTCTTACTGCTAACAACTCACCGCAGCACCAAGCCACCTGAAGTCAACACAGCTACGCTTCCTCCTCCTCAAGCCAATCCTATTCAAAGCCTACCTATTTACTCCCTCCCAGGAAGTTCCCATTTTCTTTAAATTTTTCTTTATGACATCCTCCCACCCCAACCACGGACGGCCTGCTTTCCGCTTAGCCCTATATGGCTGGCCAAAAAGGACAATCTTTGGCAATCTGTCATACTTCATCCGCAGAACGTACCCTAGCCATCTCAACCTTTCTCTCATGATAGCCTTAGAAAGCGGGATTTAACCACACGTTTCATATAGTCTACTGTTTGAAACGCAGTCAGTCAGCTGGGTACCCAGAACAATTTCTCTAGCAATCAGCTAGCGCAAATCTAAATTCGGTAGGCGAATAGCTTATTTTAGGTCAGAAATAGATTTTACTTTCTTGGTTTAAATTGGGCCATTTGGCGAAACTAAAAAAAGGTAAAGTCAACGAATTTGGGATTCCACCGTATTCATTTCTGAAGATTCACTTTGATTTTGGAAAAAAGAGAGGAAATCATATTAAAGCATCGTGTAAAATTCAACCAAAGCCTCATTTTTTTTTATATTTACAAATCAGTTTTAGATTTTGATTCGACTTTAACTATATTTTACTATTTAATTTTGGGCCCTCTTTGCCGAATTTCGAATATCTAAATCGGATAAAAATTTTGAACTTTCTGAAGTTTTAATGTAACTACTCCATTTTTTCCCTGACTCAGTAAAATTTTGGACTTTGGTCAAAATTGTACTAAATCTAAGAAAGATTGGGATTCCGCCCCACCTCTTCGTTGTGAATCCCTTTCTGTTAGAATGGAGATAGAGTGCAACATCTATTTGCATTTAAATGGGTCGATACAACAACAGGTATCCTGGAAAGACAATCACAGAGGGAAGCAAACACTCCCATTTATTGCAAATCAAGAGACCAAAAAGGCTAAAAATCGATTCTTAATTCTATGTATTTTTGAGTGTTGATACTTGTGTCACGTTTTCCTGAAATTTTTGTAGTATATGCCCACGGTAAGTAAAGACCATTCAAATCATCATTCCTCGTCATGTCTCATCTTTCCACAGTTTGTATATTTTTGACGGATGATTGTACTTTGGTTAACTAACAGAAGAATATGCGATATTTTTCGTATTTTACTTGGAACGGGCATTAGAATTTGCAGCAATTTTCAAAAAATCATAACATGCGTATATTGGTATGTCTATTTTTATGCTTGAAGTGCAGTATTCTCCAAAAATATTTTATTAAGTTTCGGTTAACAAGTTTTAAAGTCATATCTACCACCTGGGATTTCATTAACGGTCTCATAGAAGGATCATTATTCTACCTTGTTTATAACAAACTAGGGTAGGCTACTTAAAAACTTTATGTGGTGTTATAGTAAAGTAATGGTGGGATGTTTCATTTCCCTAGGTTTGTGTGAAATGGTTTTCAGCAAGATTTTGGAAAAATTCTATAAACTAAAAAAATGATTTTCAGCAAGATTCTTTTTTTTATAAAACTAAAAAAAACTTTAGACTAGGCTATGGGCGAAGGCTTCATGGGGAAAACTCCCCAGTGCTTGGCCAATTCATTATCTTTGACAAGTATCTTGACCAAAATAAACTCATACCAAATATTGAAAACAGTCCACCAATCTTGGAAACAATACTTAGGCTATATGTTTAGGCATATGGTATTGGCTGATTATTAACAATAGGATAATTGGGCTTTGCTGGTGACAATGTTAAAAAAATAGGGGTAAAATTATAGTTAATTGACTTCTTACTATCTCGGTAAGGGTTTAGGTTAGGAAAATGAAACTTTCAGGGATGGTTCTACAGGCTAAAGTATGTCCCAGGAAGGTATTTTGAAGTACCTACCTCCACTCATTTTCCCTTTAGAGGGCCCTGACCTTTGATGACCTTGAAAAATATGTGTGTTATAAAAGTGAGACCTTGCAAACTAGATCTTCTGCTTAATTGAAGTACAACAAAACTATATTCAGCTTTATAATTTTGCTCATTCCAATTTTATAAGGTTTAAAAGATATGCAAATACATTTCCTATATTTTGAAGAAAAACATTGATATGGCTCAAAATTCAACTCAAATAACAGGAATTGCATCTTCAGAACTAAAAGCAGAGAAAAAGCAACTAGTAACTGAAAATTAAGGTAAAATGTTGTTTAGTCAAAATTTCAATAGGTAATAGACCAGTCATGTAGGCAAATTTCAGGGCCCACTAGGGGGAAAAGGAATGGAGATATGTACTTCAAAATACCTTCCCGGTACATACTTTAGCCTGTAGACCCATCCCTGAAAGTTTCATTTTCCTAACCTAAACCCTTCCTGAGATAGCAAGAAGTCAATTAACTAGAATTTTACCAAAATAGGTTAAAAAATTTTGCATACCATAAAGCAAGAATTGAATTTTTTGAGTTTTCTTTTAGCTGTGCAAAAGCACATGATGGTCAGCCCCCAACCCCCCTTGCACTTCCTGGCTGAAGGGCCAAGAAATGGAGATCAGCACTGCCAGTAGGGACTGTAAAGTCTAATGCTGTATCCTTTACTTTTTTTTCAATACTTGGCCTATAGTCAGAGCACCAGATTCTGTATTGTGCACCCACCCATGCCGGAAGGTATAAAAATGCTGAGGATGGATCCTAGGGTAGTTGACCATGCTGAAAACGAATATTGCAGGGCGCATGTTTGCTGTTGTGGTGTTTCTGAGATATAGGCCAAAAACATCAAATTTAGCCTATAACTAAGTGTGACCATTCAGGATTTTTTTGCAACTTATTGGGTTGAGGAATCTGGCGTAATGTTATATCAATCAAAAAAAGAGGTCTAGATCTACAAGAATATGATTTTTAAAGTGAAAAAAAAACACTGTTTTTTTCTCTATTTACTGTAGTCTCAAAATAAGTGCTGTAAAATTCAACAAATATCTCAAAGAAAGGCTAAAAATTTCTTTAAGGTAACAATTTTTTTTCATATTCAAAAAGAAAGTGCATTCAATTCCATACAATTTGAGCTAAAAACATATAAACTATTTTTATTTTTAAAAGGTCTGTGATTTTTTTTGTAGTGTCACTGAAATGATCACTAGCTATATTATGAAAAGGGACATAATATTTGTTTTTCTTCAAAGGGTAGGAATACTTCAAACTTCCTAACTGATTAAAATTTTTAACTTTTACTTAAAAATAAAAATAGGTTAAAAAAAATGTTGACTAAAAAAGTGTTTTTTTTTTTTTTTTTTTTTTTTTTTTTTTTTTTTTTTTTTTTTTTTTTTAGAATGGATGAATATTTTTTCTGGTGTACTAAGGCGTCTGCAATTACCTTTTTGGTACCTGATTTGCCAGTAATACAACTGAGCTATTTACTACATAAAAAAAATTCTGCTTCACAGATGGATTCAGTTGGCACATTGGAGTTGTCTTACTTGGCCTGCCCATATAATTGGGTAATAGTAACTGATTAGGGACCTGTTGTAATTAAAAGTCAAAGGTATCAAATAAAATTTTCACAAATATTCCTCATTTTCTTCCTCCAAGAATTCAGATGGGGCAAGGTCAGGCTCCCTGCATGCCCTCCTCATTCCACAGCAGGAGCATAAACTACAGCATCCTTTCATTTTTGAGCAGCTACAGTTTTTCCTGCATCTTCCACTTTTGCATCTGCAGTAAGATTTCAGGCTTGATGCTTCTTTACAGTTTGAGACGAATGCATCTACTCCCCCTTCAGCCATCCTCCATCCAAGGAGAAGTGGATCTGGAATCCTTGGCTGAGCCTGTACTGATGACAAGATTATCCATGTAGCAAATATGGCTATTCATATGCATGGCTTGAAGGTGTTGTCAAAAGGTTGAAGTCTTTTCACATCTTGTTTCTGGTGCTGAATGAAAGCCCTTACACTGGCCAGTGAATTGAATCTGGCCTGTTTACAGTATTGTTTACAATGACCAGGAATTTTGATAGGTCGTGAAATTCTCTAAACACGTCAACTGAAAGCTTCCCTTCTGCATCCTTGATCTTCTCTATCACAGACACCATTTTTGAGGCAAAAGTTGGAGACACTGCGGTGTTTAAGAAAGAAGCTTTCCCAATGCCAAAGAAAAAGTTTGTTGTTTCACATCCTGGCAGACAGTGCATGAATGGTAACATAATCTGCTCCTCTTTGGACAAGTGGACTCCATCTGCCGGCTCGTGTACTGGGATAATGTAAGTCGGGAACTTCAAGAAAAGTTTGCTCAGTCCTTCAGCTTGAAGCTCTTCAAAAAAATAAGCACAGGCTACTGCCATGTCTGTGTTGTTGGCATACACAATGATGCTATGATGCTACAAGCACAACAGCAGACGTACTTGGCATGTGTCATAAGGCGTTGGTCAGCCTCTTCATGGCTGGAGGACAAGCATTCCTCATAGTAACAGTGTTCTGATAAAGTTGGACAGCAGCCATGCTTGACCAGAGACATTTTGAATCTCTCCTTGAACCCACCTGAGAGAAAAAGGTTGAGTGTATTTGGAAGCTGATCACTCATCTGCTCCCAGGTTTCATACAAAATTTCGAGGAGCCGGCTTTTAGATGCTGAGCTTGCAAGTACAGCATCCCATTCTTCAATTGTGCTAAGAGTGGAAATCTGAAGGTTTGTCCCTTTCCCTTGTTGGAGTCTGCATGCTGATTTCAAAGAGATCAACTCTTGGTGTCCGTGAGCTTTCCAAATAGCCCTTTGTACTGATGTACGACAATGTGGACTTCAGGAATACCCACTGGAAGATAATTCAGCAATGATAGAAGCAATCTTTCCGCAAAAGATTTGACTGTTTCAAACCTGGCAGGCCGATATGACCTTATCTTGGACATTAGGTCAATGATGTATACTGTAGCTGATGTTGTTTCTTTGGATTTCAAAGTGGCTGGCCAAGCTGAAAGTCCTCCTTTTTTCTTAGCCAGTTCAACAGCACAGCTTTGTTCCCTGTCCTCATTTTTCAGCCAGAGGATGTCTTGGTTGATTGTTGTGGAAGATGTTCAAAAATGGATGGAGGGAAAGGAAGAATCTCTTTTGTTAGGATCTTTGCAATGGCTTTCTCCTTTTCTTTGCTGTAGCTCAACTGAGCAGTAATGATTCTCTTCGAGACTGTTACTTCAGAGCTCAGGAGATCGGTTTTAGGTACATCATTTGCTTTCTGAGTTTTTCTCTCTGAAGGAAAAGTTTGGAGTACAACCTTTTTCACATGGTTTTTCCTGTTGCACAGAAATTCCTCAACCACGTCTTTTCCTTTTGTGGTTCTGCAAGTAATATCAGAAACAATCTTCTCATCATCCACAACTTTTGACATCACAATATTCACTAGGTCAAAGTCCACTCTGCTGAACAGATTGCCACATGTAGTGAAAATGTCTTGAACTCTATCTCATGAAAGTTGTAATCGCATCGTTGTCGACTGATTATCTTCGTGATATTTCAATGTCTCTGTAAAAACGTTGACTACTTGCAGGAAACCATTGCTGATGGCAGCGGAAATCGGTAAGGTAAGAATCCAAGTTTCAGTCTGTCCCTCATCCATTTGTTCTCCTATTATTCCGGCCATCGTCCTTGCATCCTTGTTCACTGTACATTCCACTATCTGATCGGAACAGATGGCCGTAAACCTGGTGTGCGTTCTCTTCACTGCGAAGTATCCTTTCATGAGCCTTCTGTGTACATCAGGAATGGTTTGTGGTAAACTTCACATGTCATACAGGTACTGTATGAGACATCTTGTATACTGAGGATGGTCAGCCAACACCAAGTATGGCAACATTCAAGTAGTTGCTGTCAAATGAGACTCCCAGTCACAGTCTCGTTCAGCATGATTGAACTGCATCGCTATTTCAAGTATTTCCAAGAACTACCGCCAGAAAGCAAACGTGGGTGACGCATTTCGAAGTGTTTCAAAGGCGTTCATTATGGGAGCCAAAGTGATTAAGGTATCGTTTGCCTTCTGAAGTGCAATTTGCGCGTTAGCCCCGTTTGCCAATGAAGTCCTGAATAACTCAATGGCACTACCCAGCTGGTCCAGACGGGATAAGTCTTCTTGTGCTTCGGAGTAATACTCTTCCAAGGACTCCCAGTAGAGGGCTAGCAAGACCTCGTACAGTATGCAGTAGGTATTGATATCTTGGTAGTAGCCTTTCCCTTGAAATACCTTTTTGCATGTACAGGTAGCAGCGGCTTTGCCTGCACTATAATCTCTTTGAGTCCGGAGCTGTCCATTATCTTACCAACTGCCTTGAGTTAGTTGAGGAGGAGTTGGAAGCCTCCCATCCGTAGGATTACGTTTTTGAAGTCATCTGGGTATTTACTTTTCACTCCCTGTGCTAGCTGATAAATGAAGAGATCTTGTGTGACCACCGTATCGTCACATCCGACAGCTTTACTTATCGCCGTGAACGTTCGCAGAGATTTTTCGACTGTTGCATGGTTGTTTGGTGCTTCATGAAGGAAAAGCAAGATATTAGATTAAATATTGACAAATCAATTTCAAATCACAGATGTTCCATTTGACAAGCATTTTCACTAGAACTGGAAGTTCCAATACAAAATCTGATTGATCAATGTAACATGCCTTTTTATCAGTCCTTATAAATCTAAATTAGTCAGTATCACCTAGTTTCTTGTGATATTTAATTTTGTAAATTACTTTCATTAAGTCTCTTACTTCTGCAAAAAAAATTACACCCATTTTTTCAGCCAACTTTACAACACCAAAAGTGCTTTTAAAAATTCTATTTCTTTAAGAATTGTTTTTTGATCTTCCAAATTTGTGTCATATTCTTCATTATCATCCATCAGCAAATCAGTATTTGCGTCAGAATCACATGTTGAATCAACCTGAAGTAACTGGTCTTTTTTTCATCTTGGCCTACTTGACTCACTTTTCTTTTTCAACTTCTGCTTATCCATTTCTTCTGCTTAGATTATCAATCAACTTCCCGCTAGGTAGCAGGTTACTAAACAAAATTCATATTATCGGGTACACTCGCTAAAAAAGTTGCAAACCCCCCAGATATAATAATTTAAACTTTTTTATTAGCTCAATGTGTTCGGAATTAAACGGGCTTTCTTTTTTAATATAAAAAGAATACTTTATCTTGAAAAAATTTCAAGTTTTTAGCTTTTCTGTTAGAAATTTGTTGACAAAAATCTGACTTTTTTTTAAAACTGCATTAAGAAGTGTACTATTGTTTTGTTTTTTTTTTTACAAACAAAAATCATATTCGTGTAGCCCCGAGTCTCTTCTTTCTATTGATGTAAAAATACGCTGGATTTGACCAATCTTATCTGTAAAAAAAAATAGAATCATCAAGCCCCATTATATACCAAATTTGGTGTTTTTGGCCTATATCTCAGAAATGCCCCAACGGCGAACATACGCCCTACGATATTCGTTTTCAGCATGGTCGACTACCATGGGATCCACCCTTAACATTTGTGTACCTTCCGGCATGGGTACTAATCGAAATAAGCGAGATACAGAATCTGGCGCTCTGACTACTATATTTAGGATTTTTAGGGAAGGGGTGAATTTTTAAGAAAATCATTTGTGAAACATTTTGCAGTTCACATAATTGACTTACCAATAAAGTGAACATACCACTTGGTGCTTTTTTATGTTCTTTGCAAATATACAAATTACTTTTATTGCAAATTCAAATTTAACCACTTTTGAGCTCTTAAAAATGACAAAAATATAGGGTATAAAAAAGGCTTCATGCTTTGGTCTCAAACTTTAAAACATTGGTCTATAACTTTCTGTTTCATTATAAATCCATTTTTTTTAATGTTATATAATCCACGAGCACTGATTTTTCACATTTAATTGGATAAATAAATTTTACAAATGGTATGCTGTTTTCTTCTTCCTCAACACCAAATTTTCAATTATAGTATGTATTTTTGGTTGTTTTCAACAAACTGATACTACATTTTCTTAGCACCAAAATTATTTATAGTCAGGTTAGGTCAAAAAGTGCTTAAATTTGAATTTGCAATAGAAGCAATTATTATATTTGTAAAGAAAATAAAAAAGGCATCAAGTGGTATGTTCACTTTATTGGTAAGTCAATTACATGAACTGCAAAATATTTACCAGTTGTTTATCTTCTGCAATTTAAAAAAGCAAAAAACAGAATTGAGTGATATTTTTACCTTGTCCCTAGGTCAGTTATAGAATCTTGTTGCCTATCCAATATATTTAGGCTTTCAAAGTTTGTTTCTCAAAATTTACATTTTTACAAAAGTTATCACTTGCCTTACAGCTAGCCTTTTTAAATGCAATTACTCTGCTTAACAGTCTGTGTCATAATTCAAATATGTATAAGATTAAGTCTGCATATTCTATTGATACTCTGTTCTAATTTTAAGATCTAGTGTTCTAATAGCCCTCCCAATTGATTCCTTATTTTATGCTGTTTTTAAATTTCTTGGTCAATTATTTACAATGACACATAAACATTTATAAATGTTTTAGTGCTGCATTCCTGCTCTCTAAAAAAACATTTTAAAACTCTGAAAACTTTAGAATATTAAAAAATACTTTTTAATATTGGTGTACCAATAAACCTTACCCATCCCCTATTCCTTTTTGTCCAAAAATACATACCTTGGATTGTATATATTCATGAATTGTTGTCTTATATGTTGTAACGTTTTATGTAACAAGGCTTGTAAAGCTCACTGTATTAAGAACTGATATAAATAAGAACTGATATAAATTCAACAGAAGATTCAACATATAGAAATTTTATTGGTAGGCCTTTTTAGTTTAAATTGTAGGCCTTAAGGAATGATAATATTAAGTAGAGTAAAGGTACTGATGATTCAACTGTTTATGTTAAAAAAACACTTTCTACTCCAGATGGCCTAATTTAAATAATTTTGGTTTGAAAAAGGTTTCAGTATATAGAAAAAATGTCTACAAATCTAACTGCTTGATTTGAGCCAATTTGACATGTGTCAAAATGCTTTGTGAATGCTTATGGGTGGGGTGGATTTGACATGTCTATTCTTTTTACTTTATCTCTTTGTTTCTCTTCAACTTTTTAAAATGTGAAATGTATAAAATACTATTCAGATAGTGGAAGCAAAAAACTGAAAAATTGCCTCAAGTATAAAGACAAAACTGGATAATCATATAGAGTGTAATTGTGTGACCTAGGTCTCTATAATATAATTATGTGATTTATAATAGTATGATACAGGTCTTTTTATAAATGCTATCTGGAATGACTCACTTTCTCTCAGCTTTAATGGTCCAGCAAAGATTTCTTTGTTGTTTACAGTTAAAGTGTTGTCAACATTTGGCTATTTCAGAGCTAATCTACCAGTCTAATTCACTTTAAAAAGGTTCAGTTTTGACTATCCTTTGTCAGGAAAGTCCAGAATTCTTGGAATATTTATCTCCTACTTAAGATTATTAGAAGTTTGTGACATTGATGAGTTTAACATGTTTCATTTGCATTAAAAAAATAGCGACGAAGACCACACTGCCTTTCCATAACAAACAAATACAACGTAGAGACAATAGGGAAAATTTCAAGACAGTGGAAATTATTTCTGTAGATATTTCGGCCCTATGTCCAAGGGCCGTCTTCAGCACAATACAAGAATAAGAGAGAAACTATATATATATATATATATATATATATATATATATATATATATATATATATATATATATATATATATATATATATATATATATAAAAGAACTTACATCAAATTGTGAGGATTAAAGCTGAATAATTAAAAACATTTAAAAAAAAAAAAAACCTTTTTTTTCTTTTTTTTTTTAAAGTGTTTTTAATTATTCAGCTTTAATCCTCACAATTTGATGTAAGTTCTTTTATATATATATATATATATATATATATATATATATATATATATATATATATATATATATATATATATATATATATATATATAAAGAACTTACATCAAATTGTGAGGATTAAAGCTGAATAATTAAAAACATTTAAAAAAAAAAAACTTTTTTTTTCTTTTTTTTTTTAAAGTGTTTTTAATTATTCAGCTTTAATCCTCACAATTTGATGTAAGTTCTTTTATATATATATATATATATATATATATATATATATATATATATATATATATATATATATATATATATATATATATATATATATATATATATATATATATATAGTTTCTCTCTTATTCTTGTATCGTGCTGAAGACGGCCCTTGGACATAGGGCCGAAATATCTACAGAAATAATTTCCACTGTCTTGAAATTTCCCCTATTGTCTCTACGTTGTATTTGTTTTTCATTTGCATTTTGGGTGGAATAGGAATTCCATGCTAATTAGAGAGGGGTTCAAAGAGAATATTTTTTGTATTTAACACCTTGGGATCTGTTCAAAGAAAACATGTATAAAATTTACTAAGAGAGAGAGAGGGTGTACTTCAAATTTATTCAGTGATAAGTGAATTAGGGTGTTGTGACCAACCAAGTCAAATGCTTAAAAATATGAACAAAGCATGAGGCCAAGTAGCAGTTCTTCAGGTGATGGAAGAATCTAGCACCAAATCAGTTAAAATATGATTTAAAAAAAAATAACGTTTTTTCCATGTGAAATATTATTACAATTAATAATCATCAAAATCTCTCATCCTTGAGAAAGTACCCATGAATCTGACAACTATATTTTCATTAGAGGACCCTTGAATTTTGACACCAAATGTTTTTCATCTGTTTTACATGTTCAGCGAAGTTTTGACAGAGTCACCTATATTTCGATAGGGCCTGTTGCTGTCTGTTGAAAATTTTGACAAGGTTACTGGAAGATATTTTCAAAAGAAATGAATCTCATATTAGAAGCCAATATTTACATCTGATTTTGGCTGAAGGATCATTTATAGTCATTCTAGTATCTCACTACATAAGACAAAAATTTTCAACACTTTGAACATAGTTTCATCAAAATAACATTAGCTGCCATTTTAAATTAATTTTATCAAGAAAAGGCCAATATGGCTACATTTTAGAGAAGATCAGATGTATGTTGATGCATTGGTACTGATCCCAACTTTTTTGTTGCCAAAATAACTAAGTAATTACAGTTTGAACATTCATAGCTAAAAAATTGCTGGGACCTCATTTTGTGCTGAAAACAGGAAATAGATTGAATTGAATATTCTTTTCTTATCTGAGTGTCTTGGATATAGTGTTAACGTTTTGCATTGTCAAAATATAATGAAAACTGATGGTGTTCCAAGTTAAGACTAAACAGAGTTATCCTGCTTTGAAGGAAAATTTTGACAGTGGTTCCAAAATTGCACTGTTGAGTTATTGGTGCCTTTACCATATTTTAGAAATTTTAAAGATAAGGTAATGTTTTATTAATTCATCATCAGTCAAACATTGACTGTGAGGTCTATGACCTAAAGTTGTTAAATATTGTTAGATAAATGCTACTTAGGAAATTCATATGGCCTTTGAGGGTAAACTTGAAAGTCAGATCAAGATTGATTTTACTTGAAATTAAGATACTACTTAACACTTACTCTCCCTTAATAGAAACATTGTTTAACATAGTTGGATATAACATCAATTTCCAGTGTAAATATGTTCTATCCTTTTTGGCATTGATCTAGAATTATCTTGAAAAGAAACCATCAAACTGTTGTTGGTAATGAAACAATGCAATGTAATTTAAAAATACAAATTTATTTTCATTGGATCAGATATGCATTTCAGGTAATAATTAAAAAAAAAATGGTGTGCCCTGAAATAAAACATAATTCTGGTCCATTTGATCAGATACATATTTAAGGTAATAATTATAAAATAAATGATGTGTCCTGAAAAAAAGGATAAATTGTGTGTGCTCAAAAAAAAAAAATGTCTTTGATTTATCTGTTGTTATAAAAAATTCCATCTTTTAGAGTTTTGATTACTGTTGGGTCAAATTACTCCTGAGATAGGGTAAGATATGTTTTTCAACAATGAAAAGAAACTCAATTACAGAATCTCAGATCCTCACAAAAGCATCATGGTCTATGAAGAAGGGGTTACTTACAGTTCATTAGCCTAAACTGTTGGAAAGTGATTCCATGTTTTAGAAGAAATCTTATTTGCTGAATCTAATGATGTAATTTTCATTAAAAGCAGTTGCCTTAGAGGATTTTTCCCCATCTTTTTTCAAAGATTACAAAATTTTCTTAGGTTTGCTAAACCTTGGTGTTAAAAACTATTTTTTTTTTGTACCAATTACTATACAAATTTTTGTTTTTAAAGGTATAGTTGCTATTTTGAGCTGCTCCTTAGTAGTTCCTTGCCGCAAACTTCTGCTTTTGTTTAGAATTATTGTGAAATTATCATTATTATGATAAAAATAAGCAAGATTTCGAATAGTGTGTGGCAACCATTGTCCTTTAGCTGCCCTAGACAAGTACATAGTGACTATATGTGCATTATACTTTCTTCTGGACTTAATCCCTGATGTTTGAGGGTTTTTTCTTGTGAGTTTGAGTCCTTAAGTCACCAATCTTGGTATGGATTAGGGGCAGGGTCGTATCCAGGATTTTTTTTTTTTTGGGGGGGGGTACACAAAGATTTTTTTGGAGGGGGTTTACATTTTTTTATAACATATCAAAAATGTGTATGTCATTTTTGTTACATTTTTATCAATTGAACAAACATTTCAGGGGGAGGGGGTACAAACATCCTAACTCCCCCTGGATACAGCCATGGCTAGGGGTCAGTGGTGTGACTTTACAAGCTCAGCCACTAGTATTGATGCAATGGGCCTTTGAGATCTGAAAATCTATCCAGTTGGGTCCATAAATTATAATTAGAAATTATCATGGTCCCTCTCCTATCAAATTAATCAAGTCATTCCTGTATTGGGGCTTGACCTCTTAAGAAAAGTTGATTGTAGCTTATTCTTTTCCAACCTTGGTATCCACTACAGCTGAGAAAGATGGAGCAATTTCAAGAACCATAAGAGGGAGATATGACTTTACTGATTTTATTTGATGAAAATATCAAGGAAAGGTATTAATAAAAATATAGCTTAGATTTTCTTCTTTTTTGAAACAAATTGCAATACAGAGTAGTTTTTAAATCAAACAGTTTGTGGTAACAAACTGTAAGTAAGGAGCAACCCAGCTCAATACTAAACAACTCTAAAAACTGGAATTTTGATACCAATAGATACATCAAAAGAATTGAACTTTTATGCTGATTTGAAGATTATGAGTTTTATCAAGTTTAATCTTATCTATGAAAAGTTACTAGCCTGAGAAAATTTGCCTTATTTACAAAAAAAGGGGGAAACACCCCCGAAAAGTCATAGAATCTTATTGTAAATCATTAAAGAGTGAGGTATTGATAAGGGTGCGAACCCCCTCATATACATAATAGTTTCTGTTAGTTTCAAGTTTTATAGTTGCTCCTTACTTTCAGTTGAAAAAGCTTTTTTTTTATTTAATTCCCTCTCAAGATTTGCCCTCTTTGCCTAGGACAGTGATGGGCTGATCAGGTATTGCCCCACATTATATCAGTATTTAACTGCATGACATTGCATTAGGGTGCAAGCATGTGCAGGATTAGCTGCCTCATCTTTGACAAAAATTTCTTCCAACAAAAGGGCTCAACATAAAACAACAACTGAAATTTTCCAGTTTTATTGAAAAATCTGTAATTTTTTGCATTAACACCTATCAAATGTGGCGACCAAACATGGCTTTGAGGAGATACCCTAGAAAATCATTTTCCAAGCCTCAGCATTGGCGGATTGTCTCAAAGATAATAGATTCGTTATCAAATTTTCCCAGGACTATAGTAAACTCCCAAAATTTCTAGATTATCTAAATGAGATTGGCCTAAAATCATACTAAAAATGATGCAATTTCTTGAATCTGTTAACAGTTTGAAGAGCTAATAGGGGGCTAGTTTAAAATAAAGAAAACAAAGTAATATTTTACTTTATTAGTAATAATCTTTATTAGTTAAGTAAAGCACTGGCTATTCACTGTGCATACTGTATAAATGATGTGCCTCTTGCTGTGCCATGTTTTCAACCAAAGGGAGTAGCACCAAAAGGAACTCCCAGAGCTTTCAAACTGCTTGAATATTATTTCCTTTGAACAAATTTTCAGTATTTTCCTTGCTGGTATACTTGTACTTGAACATTTTTGCAGACTGCCCTTTTGTAAAAAGTCGGTTGATTCGTAAGCAGACGTTTATTCAATACTTGTAGAACCCAGGTCAACTGGAATAGAAAAGGTAAGTCAGAATGTTACATCCTTCCTCTTTTCCAAACTAGTGAGCTGGTACCAAAACCATACTATATATTACCGTTCTCTCATACATACTTCATAATACAATAAGGCACTTGGATCACTTCTTTAATTCACCTCTACGATTAGCAGTCTTAACTCTTAGAATACGAGAAGGCGCTTGGCTCACTTCTCTAACACTTTTCGTGCTCTCATACATACTTTATATACGATAAGGCACTTGGATCACTTCTCTAGTTCACCTCTACTACACTCACTCTACGGTTTCTTTACATTTACAGGTTAAGTTTCTTTACAGGCTTTACGCATCGACCTGAACGGGTTGAATATGGAGCACCCTGTAGATCCGCGTGGGTCGTGGGACTTGTGCTTGGTACAGGTATTGGCGTATGGAATGCTGGACTAAGATCATGGGAAGTCGGCCGTGAGTTTAGATCAGGCGTTTTAGGTGGAGGGGTGAGAGCAGCAAACGCGGTTATGGGTGACGAGGTAAGAACTTCGGCATGGGGGTTTCCCATAGATTCACCATGTGGGGTTTCCAGGGCTTCAGCAGCATCAGGTGACCTGTTTGAATGGCAGAGCACCTTTATGTGACGCCTGTTTCGCCGATAGGTTCCTCCTTCGTTCGCCTCGATTATGTATGATATGGGATGCTTGTCTGCTCTCACGATTGTACCAGAATGCCGTGTCTTACCCTGGATTTGGGCTTGAATTGGTTGGCCAACTTGCAGGGGTTTTAGTTCTTTTGACTGCCTGTCGTGGTATTTCCTTTGGCGTGATTGTTGCTTTTTTCGGTTCTGCACGAAATCGCCATGATGAACGATTTTTGAGGAGAGTAGTTCTCCAGTGCAAGGAACTATCGATCTCAAGTTTCTACTCATCAGCATCTGGGCTGGGGAAGCCTGTCCATCGACCGGTGTGTTCCTGTATTCGAGCATGGCCAACTCGAAATCGTCTCCTGCGAGATCAGTCTTAGTAAGGATATCCTTGGCTGTTTGTACTGTCCTTTCCGCATGTCCGTTTGACTGCGGAAAGTTTGGCGATGAAGTCTTGTGAGCTATTTCCCAGTCTTTAATGGACTTCTGAAATAGAGCTGATGTGAATTGCGGACCATTATCGGAGACGAGGACGCTAGGGATTCCATACCGCGCAAATTGTTTCTTAAAACATGATACGATTTGATGGGCGTACGCATTGTTACCGACTCTATCAACCTCGAAAAACCGGCTGTAATAGTCGACGGTGATGAGGTAATATTCTCCACTCTTGTAGAATAGATCACAACCGATCTTCCCTCAAGTTAGGTGAGGAATATCATTAGGTAACAACGGCTCCTTTTGATTCGAGTTTTGATACTTGGTACACGCATAGCAGTGTCTGATATGTTCTTCAACATCCTTTGTCATACCTGGCCAGAACACAATAGAGCGAGCTCGTTGCTTAGTCTTTTCAATTCCCAGGTGTGATGAATGGATGCGGTCTAGGATGTTCTTGCGGGAATTTTTTGGAATGACCAAACGATCGCCTTTCAATATGATCTGGTCTATGACTGTTAACTCGTGTCTGACGTTCCAAAATTGGAGCATGTTTGTGGGGACGGACCTTTTAGATTCGGCCCAGCCACTTTGGATAGTCTTAGTGAGCTCAACCAATTGATGATCTGCTGCTGTCTCTTCTTTTAGCTTTTTAAGCCTGTCCGGGCTTATTGAGAGAAGCGTCATCACAGAGTGCACGTACGCTTCGATCTCCATTTGCGTTTCTGTATCCTCTTCAGGGAGATATAAGTGGGATAGGGCGTCGGCAACAGGAATTTCTTTACCAGGGCGAAATATCACTTTAAAATCATATGGCTGGATTTTCAGTAACATCCGCTGCAGCCTAGGTGACGACTTCGAAATTGGGCGGTTTAGGACGACTTGCAGAGGTTTGTGGTTGGACACAACGATGAATTTCTGGCCATACAGGTACTGATGATAATGCAGGCAGCCGAAGAGGATAGCGTATAATTCTTTTTCTATCTGTGAACAATTCTGCTCGGTGCGATTAAGCGACCTCGATGCAAAGGATACAGTTTTTCCATTCTGAATAATGGTAGCCCCAAGGACGAACTCGAAGCATCGACTTGGAGCTCGATGTTTCCTGATATTGGATCAAGGAATGATAATGAGTCACAAATCGATTCTGTGATGTTTGTGAATGTTGAGTTGTGCTCTTCTTCCCACTTGAACTCTCGCTGGTTTGCCAGTTCGCGAAGTGGTTGGCTCAGTGAGGAAAGATTGGGTATATACCTTGCCAGATAGTTCATCATTCCCAAGACGGTCTGAAGTTCATCTTTAGTCGATGGGATGCGCATTTCCTTTAGTGCTCGAACCTTCCGTGGATCTGGATGGATGCCAGGTTCCGATATTATGTGTCCAAAGTACGGGATGCTATCACTTTTGAACACGCATTTTTGAAGGTTGAGCTTCACGCATTTCTCGCGGGCTCTTATAAGCGCGCTGCGCACATTAGAATCGTGCTCTTCATCGGTTCGGCCGGATATGATGATGTCATCCACTATGACTGAAAAACCTTTGTGCCTTCAAAGGCCTCCTCCATGTGGCGCTGGAATTTGTCTCGCACCGAGATTAGGCCGAACGGCATCCGTTTGAACTTGTATCGGCCATATGGTGTGTTGAACGTTGTTATTTTGGAGGACTCCTCGTCAAGTTCAAGCGACCAATATCCATGGCGAGCGTCAAGTTTTGTGATGTACTTAGCGCCGGCATGTTTCAAAACAGCTTCGTCGAATGTAGGCCTTGGATGATTGGGTCGTTTGATGGCCATATTCAAGTCGTGGGGGTCGATGCAGACCCAAATACTCTTGTCAGGCTTTTCAATTACAACTGCAGCGTTGACCCAATCTGTGGGGTGGGAGACTTTTTCTATGACCCCAAGGCCTTCCATCCTATCGAGTTCCTTCTTAAAGCTGTCTTGGAGGGATATCGGGACGCGTCTAGCTGGTACTGCTTTTGGTTCAGCTCCTTCTTTCAGAGTAATGTGGCACTTTCCTTCGAGCTGACCAATACCTTGAAAGAGGTCTTGGAATTCTTCGACAAATGAAGTTGATTTCTGGACCTTTGAGCTCTCGACTCTGAGGACCAGCTTGACTAAGTTGAGTTTCCTGCTAGTATCGAAGCCAAGGATTGGTATGGGGGCATCTTTTTACAATGAAGAAGGGCTGAGTTTCACTGCTGCCGTTTGTGTATGTACATGTCAGGTTGCAGATTCTAAGCGTAGGTATTTTCTGGCCGCCAAAACTTGTAAGAATCTGTAGCTTTTCACGTACTACAGGCTTTGGCTTGAGGGTCTTGAAATTCCTTTCTGGAATGATGTTTGCTTGGGCGCCATTGTCGATTTTGAAAGTGATTCTGGCTTGTCCATTCACCATAAGTTTCACATAGGGTTGGTCCTCACCTTTGTCCATGTTAACAGAATCAATAATGTTCACTGTATCGATAGAGAGATCATCGTCTTTATTTCGACATGCTTCCTGGTTTATGAGGTTTACTGTTTTTCTGTTGCTTTTGCAAACTTTCGCAAAATGATTTAGCTTGTCGCAATTGCTACACGCTTTTCCTTTGGTTGGGCATTTGTGCAGGGGGGAGTACTCTCCGCCACAGAAATAACATTGTTTATAAGCTTTTGCACTCTGGTTCGTCTTCTTGCCTTTTTGAATGAAGTCAACCTCTTGTTTAATGTATGCATCCTGGCCTCCGTGGATGCTGCTCGAGCCAGGTTGCGACATTGTTCTAAGCTGCACCTGGATTTCTACATGTGTCCTTGATATAGTAACTGCTTGTGACAGGGTTAGATTTGAACCTGCCTGTTGGAGCTTCTCTCTGACTCTCGCTGAGGAGATACCACATACAATTCTGTCTCTTACAATTTCCTATTTCAAGTCTGTTGTGGAGTATTCACATTCCCGAGCCAATAACTTTAATTCTATAATGAACTAATCGATTGTTTCACCATCACGTTGGTCTCTTGTGTGAAAGAGGTATCTTGAGAACACCGTGTTTGACTGGGGGCTGAAATATTCACTGAATTTGGATATTTATGCTCCAATTTTGTCTGTTTCCGCAGATATTGTAAATGTACTGAGAATGTCTCTCCCTTTTTCTCCTAGCCAGATCAGCAAGAACGCACACTGGATTTGTTCAGTCTTTCCACTAAGGGGTCCTTGGAACATGAGGGTTGCATGTGTTTGGAATCTCGACCATGCCTCTTTGAGGTTGTCGCTTGACCAGTCCATTGTGGGGTATGGTATGTTGGCTTCCATGACTTTTAGAGGGGCTCTGACACCATGTAAAAAGTCGGTTGATTCGTAAGCAGACGTTTATTCAATACTTGTAGAACCCAGGTCAACTGGTATAGAAAAAGTCAGAATGTTACACTTTCTTTTTCTTTTAAAGATAATTTTGTTCTGTGTAATAATAAAAAAAAAACAACAGAGTTTGAGCTTTTTAATAAAGTAAGTTTCAAAAATTCTAAATATCTCTGTCTCCAGCTTAACACTGGAGGACTTAAATGTTTTTTTCTAAGATTTTGAGGGAAGTAAGCCTTTGCTTTTGGTTTTATGTTGTCCAGTTGGGTCTGTTATCCAAACTCTACAAGCTATGGCTAGACCACCAAATTAATTCTAATTAATTTGACCATTCAAACTGAAAATCTTTTAATGCACTATATAGGGCAATTATGTAGGGTACTACATTGCTAGGATTCTTCTTCTTCAGCAGGCGGGGGCTTTTCAGTCGATACCATTCAGCCCTTTTCCTTTTGACTCACTCTGTGAGATCGACAGAGCTATGGAGCTGGTTTGTCTTATATAATTTGTATCTGCTCAGATTTCTTGTAGTACATCTTTTGATACTAGTAGTTGAATTATAAGAGAATATATATTGAGCTCTGTGCTCTGTGTGCAAGTATGGTCAGCGAGACTCTTGGCTGTTAGTGGAATTTTGTGGTGTTTGAAGCATTCTAACATTTTACATTGTAGGGTATACTGTGCAGACGTCAGCATATTACATTCAAATAGGCAATGATCTATTGTTTCATTTTTAAGATTACATGACCTGCAAAAGGGGTACGAGGGAACTTTGCCACTTGAATTAGGGATCTGATATGAAAATGCCTGAAAATTTAGCCCATTTGAACCTGACCGAATTCTATGATAAATCTTGGAAAGCTGCTTACTGGGGAAAGGTGATAGGGTTGGATTGTTTAAAGGACTGAGATGATGATCTTCTTCTTCTTCTTTTACAGCAGGCGGGGCTTTTCACGTCGAGACTATTCAGCCCTTTTCCTTTTGACTTACTCTGTGAGATACAGAGTTGCGGAGCTGGTTTGTCTTATTTATCTTGTATCTGCTCAGATTTCTTGCAGTATATCTTTTGATACTAGCAGTTGAATTATAAGAGAATATATATTGAGCTCTGTGCTCTGTGTGCAAGTATGGTCAGCAAGACTCTTGGCCGTTAGTGGAATTTTGTGGCATTTGAAGCATTCTAGCATTTTACATCGAAGGGTATACTGTGCAGACGTCAGCATATTACATTCAAATAGGCAATGATCTATTGTTTAATTTTTAAGATTACATGACCTGCAAAGGGGGGGGGGAAGAGGGAACTTCACCACTTGAATTAGGGAGCTGATATGAAAACGCCTGAAAATTTAGCCCATTTGAACCTGACCGAATTATATGATAAGTCTTGGAAAGGTGCTTACTGGGGAAAGGTGATAGGGTTGGATTCTTATTATTTATCAGTACCTCTGTAAGTCTCCTGGAGTAAATATCTCTAATTGGGATTGGTCTCCGACGTGGCTGGTCAATATTTAAAGCATTTTTTGCTATTTCATCTGTCTTATGGTTACCTATTATACCCGAATGGCTTGGGATATACTGGTCATGAGTTAAAATACCTTTTGAAGCAAGAATATTAATAATCCTAAGTGAAAGAAATATGTCAATATCCATCTTATATTTAGAAGGCTGAAGAAAACAGCTCAAGGCTTGATAAAGAGTCAGAATATATTATAATATTTTTAAAATTAACAGTCATATATTCATTAACCATGAGGAACTCCAATGTCATGATTATGGCATTTAACTCGGCATACATTAAATATGCATTATCGTGTAATCTCTCACCTAAAGCAATATTATGGGTTGGAATAAACGCTCCGCTAGCCACTTTCTCATTCATTTTGGACCCATCAACAAAAATTTGGAAACGGTTTTTATATGCAACATTATTGAGCTCGGCAAATTTGTTCTGTATAAAAGCAATGGAGGTAAGTTCTTTGGTCCACTTTGAGAAGTCAGTGTTTATTATGGGGATTGACCAACTCCTTGGGGGGGTCTGGGGGAATGTGGGTACAATAGATTTTACTGGCACTGGGAACTTCTTCTGGGTGTTTGCATATTCGTTTGCAATGCCTCTAAACATAGATGTATTTCTTAACCAGTTATGCAGGGTATGAGAATCATTGGCTTCAAATTTTGTAAGGTAATTAATTAGTAGAGATCTTGTTCTATCATTTATTGGTGATAGTCCACTCTCAGTAAGCAGAAACTTAGTATTTATTGGTTTCCTAAGACCAAATATGAGATGGATTACATCATTGTGTGTTGTTTCGATTTTTTGCATATGGATGTTAGCACAAGCACCATAAACTATGAGGCCATAATCAATATTTGGTCTTATATGTGATTTATAAAATTGGAGTAGTGTTTTCTCTTTACAGCCTAAAGATGTGACAAGTAGCCTTTTAATTATTCTTATTTTTCTATAGCATTTTTTTATTCTGTTTGTGATGTGAAGGAGGAAGTTTAGTTTTTGGTCGAGTATGAGGCCTAGATAATTAATTTGATTGTTCTCTGGAATAGGTATTCCATTTAGTGTTAGCCTAGCATTAGAATTATTTCGCTTGTGGTGGAATTGGATAATTTTGGACTTTGTGGGTGCAACAGGTAAATTGGACTTTGAGAAAACTTTTCAAATTGGAAAAGTGCATTTTGTAACTTTGAATGTGCAATCTCAAAGGTGTTTCCAGTTGCCCATAATACCAGATCATCAGCATACTGTAGATTGGTATGTGAGAGGCTCGTATCCCAGAGATTTAGCGAAAAGAGGAGGGAGCTCAGGACTGCATCCTGTGGAAGCCCTTAGATTATTGAAGTTTTGGGTGAAGAGGCTGAACCTACACAAACAATGAAACTTCGGTTTTCTATGAAGAATTTAATGAAAGATACAAGTTTGTGGGGTAGTCCAAGATTCGCAAGTTTAACTAAAAGAATCTGGTGGTCAACATTACCATATGCTACTTCAAAGTCTAGGAATGCAGCAATTAGGACCATTATTTTTTGATAGTGATTCATTTATTGCATTTGTTAACAATATGAAAGCATCTGTAGATGAGTGGTGTTTCCTGAAGCCAGTTTGAGTATGAGGTATCAGATTATTCTTCTCAACAAACCATAGCAGCCGATGGTAAATCATTTTTTCCATTTCTTTTCCCAGCACCGGAGTAATCATTATAGGTCTATATGACTCAGGGTCATCTTTAGGTTTATTTTTCTTTAAAATTGGTAGGAGAGATGAACATTTCCAGATATTAGGGAATGTGGATGTGCCCCATGCATGGTTGTAGCAATTTAGGAGCTCCTGTTTGTACAGAGGGGTAAGATTCTTTATCCATGTAGGGTGTATATTATCATAGCTACTTGCAGCATTGGCCTTGATATGTTGTATTGCATTATTCAATTCATGTATTGAGAAGGGATGGTTTACATACTCTGAACCTGGTCGGGGCTGGTAAATTGGATTTGTCAAGATTTGAGTGGTGATATTTTTATTTATAGATGTTAGCTTTTTTGAGAAAAGGGTAGCAAATAATTTTGTCTTTTCAATGTCATTGTCATAGTGAGTATTCTCATGTATTAGCTCATACAGAAGTGGGTTGGGCGATGTTTTTTCCCACAGATTTTGCTTTTAAGTCTATATATGATTGGCTCACATGTTTCTCTGGAAAAATTGTTTGCAAAATTATTTCGGTAATTATATTTAGCATTAATTATTCTTATCTTGAGTTTAGCCTCTGCTTGTAATTTACTTAAATATGTAGCAGGGGATGGTCTTTTTAGGTATGCTCTCCTAGCTGCATTTTTTATTCTCCAAATAATTTGGCAAACTTTTGTACACCATGCTCTAGGGGTGTGTTTAGGGATGTTTTTCCTACGTGAAGTTTTGGGGATAGTATGATTAGCTGTATCTGTTAGTGTAGATGTCATAACTTCAGCATACGTCTCAGCTGTTACAACTGAGGTATGAGATTTCTGGGTTAAACTTAGGATTTCTTCATTAAGCTTATTTCTAAACACGGTCCAATTTGCTTTAATGTTGACATATTTAGGGATATGTGGGAGAATTTCGGCTGGTTTATTTAAAGAGGGTACTATTGCAAAATGGTCAGTGCATAGATTTTCAATTTTCTTAATGTAAATTTTATTCAGTTCATTTATTGAAACAATTTGCAGGTCAATAGTTGAGAATTTGCCACTTTTGGGGTTAAAATATGTATTTAGATTAGGAGGGGTAGCAATTACTAAATCAGCATTATTTGAAATCAATGCATTTCAATGTGAACTCTCTTTATTAACTACTAAATTACAAAAACTATAAGTACACACAACCGCCCTGGGGAAGGCTCAAAGAGCCTGATGTTGGACGGCTGCAATCCTCTGATTCTCAACCTAATTTAATAAGAAAAAAAAAACAGAAACTAAAAAAAATGGAAATTAAAGAAGGACAAAACACTCTCACTCAATTACTCCTTAATACCAGAATATACATAAATAAAGGCTAACAATAATTATAAAAAAAGAAGAAAAAGAAAAAACGAATTATCTCCCCACTCCCAATAAATGTTTTTTTTTTAAATTTACTTTAAACAACCCAATATGTTCCGCCTCCCTAATGCCAGCTGGGATATCATTCCAAATAGTCGGAGCTAAATACCTAATTCAGAAAGCTGCACGTGTGGTGTCTCGGTACTCAACAATAACATTATCTGCCTCTCTAGTCTCATACCCATGGAGTGAACGATTTACTCGAAAAAAACTGGTAAAAACTGGAGGACATACATCATTGCAACATCGATAAGCAAAAACAGCAGCTTGATAATCTCTTATCTGACCAACGTTAAGCACTCGTAATTTCTTAAAACATGACGTGGTATCATTAACATTTTCTACATAATTACCAAGAAGACGTACTGTTTTATTTTGTAGGATCTGCACTCTTTTAAAATTTGCATAGAAATTACTAGACTAAAGGACACAACCATAAGAAATATAAGGCGCAACAATGGTGTGGTATAATAATAAAAAAAAACTGGTAATGGCAAAACATGCTTTAATCGACGCAAAATTCACAAACCTCTAGCAACTTTAGCTGCAACAAGATCACTATGGTTCTTCCAAGATAGATTACAATCAAGCTGGAACCCCAAATAACGCACTTTATGCACTTTTGACAAAGGCCTGCCGTTAAAAAATATCTTTTTATCAACACATGGAGGCTTACCAACTCTCCTATAAATCATAAAATTAGTTTTATTAACGTTTACTGACAGAAGGCTCAAACTTGTAAATACAAAAAATGCCTTTAATACCCTATTAACTTTCAACAACAAATCATCGAAAGATTGACTAGGTATAGTTAAAGCTGTATCATCCGCAAAAGTCGTAATACAACACTTAGGTAAGTAGAAACGCATTGAATCAACATACACAAGGTACAGAAGTGGTCCCAAAACAGACCCCTGAGGTACACCACACCTCACTTGAAAAGGAGAAGAAAACACATCATTTAATTCAACTTGAATAGATCTACCACTTAAAAAACTATTAAACCACTTTAAATAGTTACCACGAACTCCAAGGGATTGTAGACGTTTGAGTAGTATATTAAAATCCACTGTATCAAATGCTTTTCTAAAATCGATAAAAACGGTCAAATGGATTTCACCACGTTCAAAGCATTTATTTAAAATATCACAAAGGGAATGCACGGTGTCCGACGTCGAATGACCTTTCCTAAAGCCAAACTGGTTTTCACTTAAGGTGAAAACCAGTAAAGGTGATCATAAAGCCTTTTATGCACAATTTTTTCAAATATTTTCGAAAACAAGGGTAGGATTGATATGGGTCTATAATTTTCAATTTCTAGCTTAGAGCCACCTTTGTGAAGGGGGATTACCTTTGCCCTTTTAAGCGCATCAGGGAATATACCGGTTTGGAGGGAAAGATTGATGATATGGGCTAGACATGGCATTAAATAACACATCACTGACTTAAAAGTTTTCATATTAATGCCATCTGTCCCTGCTGAATTCGATTTGATTGTTTTCACAACCTTCAGAATTTCATCTCCAGTACAAGGCTGAAATTCAATTTCATTTCCGATTCCTCTATCATCCACAAATTCATCTTTCATTAAATCATTATTAAAGTTCACCAACCCTTGCGCCTGACGTTTTGCCCAACACTTGACAAAAACTCAGCAAATTTAGTCGTGATACTTATTTCATCATTAACAAGTTCACCTTGAATCAGTTAGCGAATTAGGTGGAGCTTCTTTCTCTTTTCCTAATAGGTCATTAATAACTTACCAAATTCTTTTAGTATTGTCCTTATTTAAACTCAATTGGTTGGCAAAGTATTCTTTTTTAGCCTTTCTTCTCATCGAGTTTACTTTGTTGCGTGTTATTTTGAATTTTTCCAGCTTAATGGCACATTCACTATTTAAATATTCCACATACGCTTAATTTCTCAAATCTGACACTTTAAGAATTTCAAAAGTTATCCAGGGCTTCCTGGGTTCACACTTACGGGGTTTCAAGAATTTCACTGGGCAAGTCTTATCATAAGTTGGCTGTACGAACCCCATCATACGATCAAATGCACCAGAAGTGTTATCTTTCATATCCATAATTTCACTAAAATCAATGGTACTCAATTCTTCACCAAACCTCTGTAAATTCACCTTTTTCCATGACCTAGTCATTACTTTTTTTATTTTATTTCTTTTTATTCGACCACAAGGTACCGCTCCAACAACTGGGAAATGGTCCGAACAAGGGTATAGAACCACATCGGCATAACTACGGTCCAGATACTTAGAACCAACAAAAATATTATCAATAAGAGTGGCTGAATGACTCATAACACGTGTTGGAATATTTACTATGGGGAAAAGATCATGAGCAACCATCAAATTAAGAAAATCAAAATTCGCTCCATTCAATGTAAGCACATCAAAGTTGAAATCACCCATACAAATAAAATCTAAACCTGTCCGAGACACCTCACAAGCAAGTTGATCAAACCCACGTTCAAATTCTTCCCAGCTAGCACTTGGTGGCTTATACACAGCACTAATCAAAAATTTACTACTTTCCATATCTAATTCCAGGCTAAAACTTTGGAATTTACCCTCTATCCATACATCAATATCATTTCTAACATGGTATGTCAACGACTTAGAAATCAAACACGCAATTCCTCCTAAAGTGACGTCCGGTTTTTAATTTCGAAATTATAATCTGGAAAAGAATACAATGAGATAGAGTGTTCCTGACTCAAAAAACTTTCGCAAATACCAATAAAACTAACTTTACCTTGAGAATCCGAGAGAAATTGCAATACATCCTCATAACACGTGGTTAGGTGGCAATTCCAGGCACATAAACTGAGTAAATCAGATTCCACGGGGTTTAACTACGAACATTGAACATAGACACTGTTTCTCAACTGTTTAAATTTAACTTGGTTCATACAAGGTTCAATATCATTTGCTATTTGTGCCGACAAAACCTGTTCAAGGAGAAAAGGTCGGCTCATTAAATCATCCAGTATAGATGCAGCGAGAGTAAATGAAATCTCCTACCAAAACAAATCTCTCTAAATGGAAAAAAAAGCAAGAAAGAAAAAATACACATAAAACGGAAAAAAAAGAAAAGAAGAAAATATAAGCAAAAATCTTACAACAAAATAAACAAATGTAAAAAGAAACACTAATCATAACATATGAAACTAAGTAACTAAATACAGTCGGAAATAGAACGGATCTTCATGACTGTTGACCCTGTTGACCCTGCACTAGGCTTTGCCAAAATTTGACCCTGATCTGACCAAACATTTCGTTGACCATACTTGTCTTTCGCTGCGTTCAAAATGTCCCGGCGACGTTTAGTTAGAGACTCCGATACAAAAACACCAGTTGAGGCAAGTTTAGCTCTTGCTTTAGACACTACGGGCCACATCTTTGCGAGAAAATTTAACAACGATCGGAGCAACTCTAATAGACCTTTCTTCATGTTGTATAGTCGGATTATTCAATCGGAGACAGTATGCATTAATCAAATCAGAAGAGGAGACGTCTGTCACAGACATTTTGCTATTTATAATGCGAGATATTGTCGTACGAGTGTACACTAGGTAACTGCTTTACCCCATGAAAAACAAGACTATCGAGTAAGGATTCTTGATCATAATCATCAAGCTCTTTTCTATTCTACTAATCCTCTCCTCCAAATTTTCAATTTGATTTCTCAGACTACTTAGAGTCTGCTCAATTTTTACAAACTTTGGATTAAACTCGAGTGTTACTGAGTCAAAAACCTGGCTGACTAATCAATGTTTCAATAAGCTTACCAGCTTTGTTTGCTGGCTTATCCCCCCACAGAAGACTGTGGGCATTAAAATCCCCGCAGATGATTATGTTTTTTAACATATTAGAATTAGTTATATAAGTGAAAAAATCCATGGCATCTGTAGTCTGGCCATTAGGGTTATAAAGACTTAATATGTATGTTTTTGTATCATTTATCCAGACATTAATACCGATAACATCAACATCATTTGAAAAATCTGGGAAATTAATACCACAAAATTTAATATTATTATTTAAAATTATAACTACGTCACCTCCTTTTCTCTGTGAAGACCTATCCTTTCTTTGGATAGTATATCCTGGAGACTTTGTTTGTTGGTTATTAGTCAAATGGGTTTCCTGAAGGCATGCAATATCAATTGAATTATTATTCATAAAAGACAAAAGTTCATTTAACTTATTTTCTGAAAATGATCTTACATTCCACTGAAGTATTGAAATATGATGCTTTGTTGTTTTAATTTTCATATTGCTGTGTATCAATGTTTAGCTTTGCTAGGAGCAGAGCAAGATCTTTTTTTGCTTGGAAATGCATGTGATTTGGTAGGTACAATTTTGCCAATTCGCTTCTGATTTTTGCCTTTTGTGGTTGTTGTAGGTTCATTGACTGTACTGCACTAGAATTTAGTATAAAAAGATACATGTTAGGTGTTAATTCCTTTGGTTTTTCATCTGGCTTTTTGTTGATAATTTGATTAATTCCTGATAATACTTCTGATTCGTTTCTAATTGGGAGAGGTGGCCATTCTGATCTCCTATCATTACTTGCAGAGGCTAGATGGTTTGTCCAGGGTGAATCTCTCTTATAGGAGTGTGAGCTTGGCTGTTTTGAGGAAGGAGTCTTACTTGGGGTGCTTGATGCTTTTGGTAGAATGGTTAGTCTGTGGGTGAGAGGGTTGGGTGGTTTCATAGAGTTTTTGGTCAGGTGTGATTGAACTGTATTTGCTTCCATTGCTGCAAATGGGTAAGGTATGTTTTTTTTTTCTGTTGCTATTTGGAGCGTTATGGCTCGTTTTTTATATACAGGGTATAAAGTTTTATTCGTTGAATCATTGGGACCATTGCAGTTGATACATTTTGGCTGATTATTTTTACAATTTGTCATTCCAGTGGGGTGGGAGCTTTTACAAAAATTGCATTCATGTAGTGTTTCACTGCATGTGTTTTTTTTGTGTGTCCAAGTTTTAAACATTTTTGGCATTGGATAGGTTTTGGCTTGTAGGGCTTGTGAGGTTTCCTTTGTTCAAAAAGGAATATCTGATCCAGGTTACTATTTTCTTCTCTTAGTTTGAATAAGAAGGACTTGCTTAGCTTTTGCCATTGGCATCTGGTTTACCCAATTAGTTACGTCAGCTACTGGGATTGGGTTACCAGTTCTGTCAGAGAGCCCTTCTCTTAGATCCTGAATAGGAATTTCTGGAGGAATGTTAGTACACTACTATTTTAGTTGGGTTTTGATTGGGGGTCCAGAGAACAGATTTTATTAGTATGTTAAGAAGAGATCTTGAATTAGCAGAGATCCATCACGGTTAATGTTTAATGAGAACATTGATTTTAACACTTTAAAGATTGCAACCCTCAACAGAGCTATCTTTTTTATCTCAAAGGGGGTATCTGGAGTGATTTTTAAGTATATTACAAGGTTTTGTGAGGGAAGGGTTGGATCATGGGGAGGGTTATTATTTTTGATTGGAGAGATTTTTTTCCTCTTTTGGAGCTTCTTGATTAGGATCAAGAAAAGGAGTATACCAAAGATTGTCTAACAGATTTTTCAAAGGAAATTCTCATTTATTTATTGGGTCTCAGTGATTGAATTATAGTCTATATACTAATATCTATATAATCTATATATATAATCTATAATATATAATCTATATAGTCTATATATAGTCTATTAATTCCAGTTTTAAGGTATTTGTACATATGATTAGCTCCGAATGTTTTTCCTCTAAAATTAAAGTTTATATTAAAACGAGGAGATATTACTTTGTCCAAAATTCCAGACTGAAAACCAATACTGCATATATATTGTTGTATAAACTACCATACAATAATTTGTTTGTTTTTGAAAGCTGAAAAGGGAAGTTCAAAGAAGATATAAAACTATAGTATCTTTTCGCTATCAAATTAATTAAGATCATAACCTCAAACGAGTCTATAGCTGTGTTAAGCCAAGAAGTGGTGACAATAACTAGTCTCAGGTTAAAATTATTTCTTAGGGATTTCTTGCTATTTTTTTTGAAAATCTAGTAAATTTCTTTTTGGAATAAAGTTTGCTATGAGCCATTGTGGCTCATACCTCCACAGTGTTGCAGCAGCCTGCTATTTCTGCTAGTGAAGCCACAATTTATGAAGAATTGGATATTGGGAAGAAGAATTTTCAGAATTCTGGCTTAAGGCTTTCAACTATGGAAATAATAATGATACCCTTCCATGCTTCTTAGCCTCTCCACTCCAAATACAGCCCAAAGAAGGCCCACATAGCACTTTATAGTGGCTTTATCATACAAATCTAAAAAAAAATTTGAGGTCGAAAATCAAAACTGTTCGTGGTAACGAACTGTAGTAAGGAGCGACCCGGCACAATAGGAATAAAGAGAGGAAAAAAGACACTCTCGTACAGTTCACTTAAGAAGGTTAGATTTTGTTGTTGTTTCTTCTTTGTTTTTTTTTCCTTCTTCTTATTTTTTTGAGCACTGAGGACGACTTGGAGGTCCTTGTCGAAATATTTGCTTGTTTGTCATGTTTTGCTACTGGCTGATAAAATCCTCGTTTTTCACCTATTTGATTTTTCTCTTTTCATTTATTATTTTCTTTCTTTGTTTTCATACGTCATGCATAGCCAGTATGGTCTCAGAACGTATTTAGTAATTTCAACTATTTATTCTACGGCTTTTGTGATTCAGGGGTCATTCTTTTTAAATTGGGACAACATTTAAGCTTTAGTGTAAAGAGCGAGGTATTGACGAGGGGGTGAACCCCCTTACCCCATATACGTAATAAAAACATGAGAATACAGAAGTTCGTTACGTAAGCTAATTTGTAAGTTACGTTCCTAGTTGCCTTTTTAAGTAACCAAAAAATCGGAGGGCAACTAGGCCTCCTCCCCCGCTCCTTTTTTCTCAAAATCATTCGATCAAAACTTTGAGAAAGCCATTCAGCCAAAAAAAATAAATATGCAAATTTCGTTTTAATTATTCATCTGCGGAGAGCCAAAATCAAAACATGCATTGATTTAAAAACGTTTAGAAATTAAATAAAAAAAAAGTTTTTTTAACTGAAAGTAAGGAGCGAAATTAAAACTTAAAACGAGCAAAAATTACTTCGTATATGAAAGGGGCTGCCTCCTCATCAACGCCCAGCTCTTTACACTAAAGTTTCTTACTGTTTTAAAAAGTAGAGATAAGAGCAAGAGTCAAACTTTAGCGTAAAGAGCGGGGCGTTGATGAGGAGGCAGCCCCTTTCATATACGAATTAATTTCGCAAAAAGATAAAAAGATATAGGCACAAAGATATTGTGCCTCAGAGATCTTATTTTAAATCCCGACCGAATCCGAAGACATTGGGGATATTAAAATTTAGGTTAGAGGGGGAAACCTAAAATCTTGGAAAACGCTTAGAGTGGAGGGATCAGGATGAAAATTGGTGAAAAGACTGAGCACAAGTCCTAGATTCGTGATTGGCATAACCGGAATGGATCTGCTCTCTTTGGGGGAGTTGGGGGGAGAGTTAATTCTGAAAATTAGAAAAATGAGGTATTTTTAACTTACGAAGGAGTGATCGGATCTTAATGAAATTTCATATCTAGAAGGACTTCGTAACTGATATTTCTTATTTTAATTCTTGATTAAAATAATTGGGTGCGGAAATCTTGGAAAAGAGTCGAGAGATCAGGATGAAACTTGGTGGGAAGAATAAGAGCAAGTCCAAGATATGCGACTGACACAACCGGACCCGCTCTCTTTGGGGAAGTTGGGGGGGGGGGATAATTGAGAAAAATTAGAAAACATGAGGCAATTGTAACTTCATATCTTAATGAAATTTGATATTTAGAAGGATCTTGTGCTTCAGAGCTCCTATTTTAAATCATGACCAGATTCAGTGACGTTGGGGGGAGTTGGAGGAGGAAACTGGAAATCTCGGAAAATGTGAAAATGGAGGTTTTATTTATCTTAAGTAAGGGTGATAGGATCTTAATGAAACTTGATATATACAAAGATCTTACGTCTCTAATGCCCCATTTCCATTTCGAATTGGATCCGGGGACATAGGGTGTTGGAGGGGGGAAACAAAAATCTTGGAAACCGGAAATCTTGGAAAACACTTAGAGTGGAGACATCGGGATGAAACTTGATGGGAAGAATAAGCACAAATTCTAGATACGTGGTTGACATTATTGGAACGGATCTGCTCTTTTTGGGGTAGTGAGGGGGGGGGGTGTTAATTCGGAAAAATTAGACAAAATGAGGTATTTTTAACTTATGAATGGGAGATCAGATCTTAATGAAATTTGATATTTAGAAGGAACTCGTGTCTCAGAGCTCTTATATCTAATCCCTACCAGATCTGGTGACATTGGGGGGAGTTGGAGGGACAACCAGAAATATTGGAAAACGCTGAGAGTGGAGAGATCGGGATGAAACTTGGTGGGTAGAATAAGCAAATGTCGTAGATACATGATTGACATAACCGGACTAGACCCACTCCCTTTGAGAGAGTTCGAGGGGGTCTAGTGCTTTGGCGAGTTTGGTGCTTCTGGGTGTTCTAGGACGATGAAAATTGGTAGGCGTGTCAGGGACCTGCACAAATTGACTTGATAATGTTGTTTTCCCCGATTCGACCATCTTGGGGTTTGAAAGGAGAGGTGAAATTAGAAAAAATGAGGTATTTTTAACTTTATTTAATTCTGAATTTTGATATTTAGAAGGACTTGTGTCTCAGAGTTCTTATTTTAAATCCCGACCGGCATTAATTCTTTGATTTTCCTTTTAAATCAATCTATTGATTCTTAGAATTTTGCTAGAGATCATGACATATGAGCTCTTGACTCTTCCGACCTCGTCGTAAGTGCTATATGAGCTCTTAGCTCTTGTTCTTATTAGTGTTTTGAAGTGGATTATTTTTGTTTTTTCAATTTGTTTTTCTTTTTTGTGTCTGTTTGTTATTTTATTTTTATTGAAACCATGTACCGAGGTTTTTTTGTTTTAACTTAATGACAGTAAACAATTACGATCATGATTCCCGAAGCATTAGCCGTTTTAATACTCTGTAATCTTCGAATTTAGATTTTGGGGGTGTATTTGCGTTGCAGCTGCATCGAAGTTATGACATTGGGGTAGCAGGGCACTATAATTCTATTAGTTTCAAATATTTGTTTAAAGATGGAATTCAATCTGAATGTGGTGATGGGAGAGGCCTCAATGTTTTCCATCTTAATCGCCAAGGGCTAAATTCTTTGTTTAATTTTTTTAATGAAATATGTGATCTTTCGGTTTTTCAGGTTATCGGTCCTACTGAAACCTGGCTGAATGACCACAACTTCGCTCTTTTAAATATTCCAGGATATAAATTTTATAAAAGGATTCGACAGTTTAGACAACATGGAGGAAACAGTGCATATATTCGAAGCGATATTGAGGTCTTGGTAAGAAATGACTTAGTAGTACATCAGTAAATGGTTGTTGAACCATTTATTCTTCAGCTTAGGCTGAAACCTAAATATTCATTCGTTATTATATTGTATAACTGGCTCCATACCCATCGTTTATGGATCATCTGGATAAGCAGCTGGAGAAATTAGCAACTGGTTCATATCCATTTATAATGCCTCTAACTATAAATATATAAACACGAGTAACCACCTCATCATCGAAGCTTATTGACAATATTTTTTCAAATTTGGTTTTTTCAGCTCCAAGAGTTATTATTACTGATGTATCAGATCATTTTTGGATTTCAACAAGATTTGATCTCTGTATTCCCCAAAAGCAAGCACCAATAATTCCTAAGATTTTATAATAAACTGATTTTGTTAGTGACAAAAACATGTATAATGGTTCGTTCGCCATCAAGGAAACATAATCCTAAGAAACCGTGGATGTCACCTAACTTGTTGCGTTGTATTAATAAAAGAGATCAACTTTATAAGAATTCCTTAAATAATGGGAATGATCCGATTTGCTTAAGGATTTGTAAAATTATAGGAACGCCCTGAATAAATTGCTGAGAAATGTAAAAAAAATCGTAAATAAATTCACTGAGACTTGTGGTAACCCTTCAAAAACATGGAAAATAATTGAAAATGTGATATCGACAGAGAACTCTATTATTCCCGATGAAGTAGTATTGCAGAATGGCCTGCCAACGAAGAAACCAGAAGAGATATGTGACGCTGTTTCTAAACATTTTGCTAATATTGGCCTAGATTTATCTTCCCGTATTGTATCCTCTGATGATGATCCTCCCTCGGAGTTTTTTGAAGACTCCAATTGATATTTCTATGTATATGAAACCCTTCTCTCGTGATGAAGTAGAGAAAATTATCTTTGGGATGAAAAATATATCGGCAGGTAGTGATTCACTCAATCTTCTGGTGTTAAAAATAGCGTTTCCTTATGTTGCTGATGTTCTTACTTCCCTCATTAATTTGGGCTTGAAACGAGGAAGGTTTCTTGATTGCTTGAAAATTGCTAAGATTACCCCTGTTTTTAAAGGCGGTAATAAGAATGATCCTGGAAATTATCGGCCTATCTCGGTCTTACTTGTTATTTCTCGTTTGCTACAAAGGTGTACACTAGAGTTTATGATCATTTGGAACTGCCTAAGCTGTCAAATCCAATTCAATTTGGCTTCAGGAAGGGGAGAACCACAGAGATGGCATTATCATATACAACTTCGGTAATCAATGGAGCTCTTGACAATAAGCTTAGAGCAGCTGGTCTGTTTCTTGATTTGAATAAATAAAAAAAAACAAGTTTTTTTTTTACTGAAAGTTAGCAGCGACATGAAAACTTAAAACGAACAGAAATTACTCCGTATATGAAAGGGGCTTTCCTCCTTAACCCCCCGCTCTTTATGCTAAAGTTTGACTCTTTCTCTTAACTCTACTTTTTAAAGCAGTACAAAACCTTAGCGTAAAGAGCGGGGAATTAAGGAGGAAAAGTCCCTTTCATATACAGAGTAATTTCTGTTCGTTTAAGTTTTAATGTCGCTCCTTACTTTCGGTTAAAAAACTTGTTTTTTTTCTTTTCTGAACATTTTTGAATTAATGCAAGTTTTGATTTTGACTCCGCACATAACGAAATTTGCATATTATTTTTTTTTGGCTAAATGGCATTCTCATAGTTTTTAATCACAAAGGCCGTAGAATAAATATTTGAAATTACTAAAAAATACTTTAACGTGAAGAGTGAGGTATTACGAGGAGGTGAACCTCTCATATGCGTAATAATTTCTGTTCGTTTTAATTTTTAATGCTGCTCCATACTTTCATTTGCAAAACTTTTCATATTATTATTTTTTCATTGTTTTTTAAATAATGCTAGAAAGTCTTGTGCCCCCATCATTGAAATTTTCTTCCCACATGACAAATTCCTCCATGGAAAGATCCTACCACGTGCCCCCCTCAACTTCCCCCCCCCCCCAACCCGAAAAAATCTCCCTGAAAACGTCTGTACACTTCCCAATAGCCATTAGTATATGTAAACAGTGGTCAAAGTTTGTAACTTGCAGCCCCTCCCACGGGGACTGTGGGGGAGTAAGTCATCCCCAAAGACATAGTAATTAGGTTTTTCGACTATGGTGAACAAAATGGCTATCTCAGAATTTTGATCCGGCGACTTTGGGGGAAAAATGAGTGTGGGAGGGGCCTAGGTGCCCTCCAATTTTTTGGTCACTAAAAAAGGGCACTAGAACTTTTAATTTCCTTTTTTTTTTCAAAAAATGCGAAATTCCACATTTTTGTAGATAGGAGCTTGAAACTTCTACGATAGGGTTCTCTGATGCGCTGAATCTGCTGGTGTAATTTTCGTTAAGGTTGTATTACTTTTAGGGGGTGGTTTCCCCTATTTCCTAAAATGAGGCAAATTTTTGCAGGCTTGTAACTTTTAATTGGTTCGACTAAACTTGATGAAACTTGTATATTTAAAATCAGTATTAAAATGCAATTCTTTTGATGTAAATATTGGTAGCAAAATTCTGTTTTTTAGAGTTTCGGTTACTATTGAGCCGGGTCGCTCCTTACTACTGTTCGTTACCACGAACTGTTTGATTAAGGCATTTGACACTGTTGACCACCAATTACTACTTTGAAAATGTGAATTTTATGGACTAAGAGGGACTACTTTGGCTTTGCTTTGCGATTACCTCAAAAATAGAGAGCAGTATATTCACATTAATGGATTTTCTATAAATAAGAGTCTTGTTAAATTTGGTATCCCCCAGGGCTCTGTGTTAGGTCCTACTCTTTTTTTGATTTTTATTAATGATTTGCCAAATGCTGTTGCAACTACTTCTAGAATTAGGGATCTGGCGGATCCTTCACCTTCGGGATCCAGGATCACTACACTTATTTACTGATGATGCGACATTGATGTATGTTGCTTCAGCTGGACAACAACTTACCTCAACCATTAACGCAGTAATGACTATGACATGTCTTTGGTTGAAGATAAACCGACTTGACCTAAATATAAATAAGTCAAATTTTGTTTTCTTTTCACGATCCCCGAATTATCATCCTTGGATAACGGAAATAGCTTCACCGAAGGGAATTGTTAAGAGGTCAAGTTCCGTTAAGTACCTTGGGATTATTATTGACGAAATTTTATCATTTAAGTACCATGTAAAAGCTATAAATAGAATACTATCGCGGAATTTAAGGATTATCCGTAAATTAAAATACTTTTTTCCTTCAAATGTTTTACGGTTATTATATTTTTCTCTGATTCATCCGTATATTTTGTATTGTTCGTCTGTATGGCTCGGGAAATTCCCCTCAATACTTCGCCCAATCCGCGAACAGCAGAATAATGCCATCAGATCATTTTGTGGAATAGGGAACCCCGGTATTCGATCAGGTCAATGTACAGTATGATTAATATAATGCCTGCAGCCGGATTGCGTGATTTTTATACACTGGTTCATAATATCATTATGATATTATGTTGTTTTATTGTGTGTGAATTATTTATGTAAGTTTTTTTCTCGGTGCATGGTTTCACCTTTCTGCTTATTATAGATTAACTCATTTTTTTGTTCTTTGTTTTCATTTTTTTTTCTCTTCTATTTTTTGTTCTTTTTTGTTAGTAGTACACCCTCGCAAGGGACGCTTTTGGTGTGCTTCCTATTGATTTTTTCTCTGTTATTTCTTTTGGATAATAAAGTAATGTTACTACTACTACTAAGGAAATAAAAAAATACAGTGAAAGCTAACCTTTGGGAAATTTTCATCTCAAACTAAGAACAAAAGAGAATATCTATTGTCAAATCGCTCTACAATTTTTTGACTTTTTAAGTCATGTCAAATCATTGTTAAACACTGTTACGTATAAACTTACCATTATATTTAATCAAGTAACTTCAAGCCTTTCACCCAATAAATATAAAACCCTAATTATTTGTATGAGCCTTAAGAATCCTTGGAAATGTTTGGAAGCTCGAACAAATGTAAGACAAACACCAGAAATGCACATTTGTATATAGAGAGCCTTTCCTAGAGTTGGGCCAAATAGCTTATACTCTGAGGAAAAATGAGCAAAATAACAAAAAAGAAAGAAATTTCTGTCATACCAGTATGCACTTATGAGACTAAAAATATATTAATAATATGCTATCATAGGAAAAAAGGAGGTCACAGAAGCCAAAGAATTTTCAGCCAAATACCTTGAAGCAAAGCTTGGTAAGGATCCGAAATAGACAAAAATGAGTACAATTTCAAGACTTCTCTACCTCTAAACAGTATGCTAGAAATATATATTTTTATTTAGTGTATGTTAGTCTCCTGCTTTAGCTATTACGCCTCCAGTTTCAGTGGTGCATTGTAAAATGGTTAGATAAAGAAATTGACAACAGGGTTGGAAACTGAAACATAATGCGAAATTAGGAAAACCTTAATTTCCTAAACTATTTTGACCTATAGAGTTCACAAAGGAAATCCATAGTAGCAACCAGTTTAAATTTCATTCAAACTGCAGGAAGACTGTGTCTCATGCACACTCTGTCCTAGCACTCTTGAAAATATATATCCAGTAGGTCTCCCTGTTTTTGTGAGGATGTACAAGGCTCTTGTCAGTCCAATATTTGATTTTGGAATGTGCCTAGCATCACCAGGATACATGGGTGTCATGCAGCTTCTGGGATGGATGTAAAGGAGGGCTAAAAATGCATTAAAAAAGATGAGAGACAAGTCTTTTGTTGAATATTTGAAGGAGCTGAAATTCTCATTCAAAGGTGTTCAAGTCATCTGTCAAAACTCAACGGCAACAACAGTTTTTCTCCTGCCATGCAGTAAACCACTGGAGTAGACTCTTAAATATAACTGTCTCAGGACCAAATGATGAAGTTAGGAAGAAGTTTCTAGATTCCAAAATGGAATTATGTTCCCTGGAAGTACCAGTGGAATGCATTTGATGTGTGATCAATGCTTACCACTGTTTTTAGGAAAACAGCCACAAACCGAACCAGAGGCCACTCAGAAAAGATGTACAAGCCAGAAGCCAGAAAGCATGCCCATGCAAACTTCTCAGCAATAGCAGTCGACACATGGAACAACCTGTCTGAACATGCCATCCAAGCACCAAACATCAATATCTTCAAAAGCAGAGTTGACAAGTCCTGGGAGAAACACAACAACAAATTAAACGCATTTGCTGAGTGGTCAAAATAACTTAAAAATCAACCTACTACAAACCCATCAAGTAGAGGGCATCGAACAGGCAGGGCAACTGCCGGATGGTGCTGAACAACTTTAAGTAAGTATGGAGCACTTTGCTGATCAAGGTGGATTTTAATTTGCTCTTAAGTTTAAATTACAGTAAATAATTGTAAAAAAGAAAATTTTTCCTTCAAATTCACGTCTTCTGATTTATAAGCAACATTGTAAGACAGAGGTAACATAACTTCATCAGAACTCATCAACATAAAATAAGAGGGATGAGTTAATCAAACACTCAATCTTGGTACTCTTTTACCTTACAATGCCAACTGTACAATTCAGAATAAGTTCCAACCTCCTTATCTACTAGCCCCCCCCCCATTCCCCAACAAACTCAAAATAGGATAGCCTACAAGCACCAGAAAATATAAATAAGGCTTCGACTGGCTCTATTTCTTTCTAGAATAAACAGAAGTGGATTGAATTGATTAACACTGGTTTATTATTACTTGGGATTATAGAGAGGAGGCACATCTACTATCCTTTCTTAAGACTAAACCTTCCATTCATTTTCAGGAATATTCATGGGGAAGATTTAGCATCCATTTTTATGAGAGAAATTGCCTAACCGATTGTTTTAATTGTGTAATTGTTCACAGTTTTGGCCTTGTAGTGTTTAATTTTTCTTAAGGACAGAAAAAAGGTTGAGAAAAAGAAATATATCAATTATACCCCTTTTGTCACTGTTTCTAAATGTAAAACAAACACTGCTATTAACACTAAAATCTGTAACATTTGAATAAAACTGGAACTTCTAGATTCCTGAATTTATACTCTTTCAGCATAATAATCATCACCCTGACAATACCCCTTCAATTCCGATAGACCGTAGACCGTATCCAGACCGTAGCATTTTTCTTTTTAAATATATTTTTGTTTATTACAGTGCCATAGTTTTCTTCATGCTTATCCCCGTTTCAAATAATATTTATTCAAGAATTTCTTTGAAATCCCATATACAGTGATTTTTATGGATACAGCAAACATGTGTTAGCAGAGGAACAATTAAAACACCCTATATTATTCAGGATCATATCTGGAACCATTAGGAGGGGGTACATTGTCTGCATAATATAGGCCTAAACAAACTTAGGCACTTTTTTATTATATAAAACACACTCCAGAAGTGAAGTTCGGTGACAATGACAATAACAATGTAGTTTGCACTGTTTTGCTAATTAAGTATTCTATTTTCGTCGTATTTTTTTTTCACTGGTATTGTGATCATGATGATGAATTTGATCCTCCTTCTCACTGGCGTGACTTGAGGATCATGCACTTTGGATGAACACTGCTGAAATGAAGATGATTAATCATAGGGATCAATTTTCCATAGCCCAACGGCTTATCTGATTGAGTGAATCTTGAACAATTGATTCTACTTCATTAACTGATCTACCAACAGCCCAAAGACAATTATCATCTGCAAAAATACCCCCTCTAATGTTTCCAGCTTCAATGGGGATGTTAAAATCACTAATATTGTAATAGACGGGACCCAATACTGACCCTTGAGGTACCCCTCTTTTTCTGTGTATTAGATTTGATGATGCAGCTTTTCCGAAAATGATCTTCATATCTCTATCCTCAAGGAAAGACAAGGAAAAGGCCAATAATCTGCCTCTTATTTTTGGTTCAAGGACTCCATCCAAGATTTGACGATGGACCATGGTCTCAAATGCTGCCTTTACATCTGGAAACACAGCAATAAGGACTTTTTTGTTTTCAAGGGTATATAGGGCGTCATTCAAGAACATAAACATGATATCATCTGTGTTTTTGCCTTTTCGGCAAAATCCGTACTGTATATCTTGTAGCCCTTTATTTATTTCAGTCGTTGTGGTCAATCTTTGCTTGACAAGTCGATCATATATTTTCCCAGCAGTAGGTAGTAAGGTGATAGTTCTATAGTTTTCAATCTTACTTTTATCTTTACCTTGTTTTGGTATGAGCTTTACTGTACCGTCTTTCCATGATTTCGGGAACAAGTCATGATCCCATGTTTCATTTATGATGTCTAGTAGAATTTGCACCCAGTCTAATGGTAGGTTTTGAATAAAATGAGGGTATATGTCATCATCTCCAGGCGAACTTTTCGGGAGTGACTTGATTTCAGTAGTAAAAGGGGCTGTTATATGGTGTGTTGTTGTCTATCTGAGACATGCGCCTCACCTTGGATTTTTAAGCAATGGCTTCTTCAACAAAGGGGCCCTCAACGCTAACAATGCTTGCAAGATGCTGTGCAGCAGCATTTGCTTTCTCAGTATCTGATATTAAAAACCAGTTTTTTATAAACTAAAGGTGGATTTATGGTTTCTTGACTGTCTCTGGATAACACTTTCTTAATGGTGGTGTATGTTTTAGTCTCTGATGTAGGAAAGTCCAGAGCATCTAAGAATTTAATCCATGAATCTTTTTTTGCTTTAACTATGTCTTTTTGAGTCTTGCATTATTTTTTCGCATTTCTACATACAGCTCATATGTTCTATATCGCTTGTAAATCCTTTTGGCTTTATCTAAATTATACTTGGCAATAGAGCATTCTTTATTCCACCAGATTGTGACTTTATCATGTTTCCCATCTCTTTTGATGTGAGTAGCGTCCTTTCCAGCTTATATTAATAAATTTTGAAATATTGCAGTTTTTCATCAATGTTAACAGTTTGCCCTATTTGGACATTCACATTAGATCTATTAAGTACATTTCTAAATACATTCCAGTCTATACCTTTTAATTGAGACATTGATAATCTATTGCCATCAGTATTTCTATCAGGATTTGGCACATGATCTTTTTTATCTAACTCTAGCAGGATAGGGTTATGGTCACTATATAATGAGCTGTTTTCACAACAGGATATGTTTGACCTATTCAACATTGTAGGGGAAGAAAACATCAAATCAATTGTGGTATATGAGCCTGTGTTACTGTTTAGTTGGGTTGGTAAATTCTTTGGAGTTAGGAAACAAATATTATCACTATTTATTAAAAGTTCTTCTATATGATTTCCACATCTATTTGTAGTTCCACAGTTACACCATGTATTAGAATGTGAATTCAAATCACCAACAATGATAAACATGTCTCTGGGGGGATATTTGTGACTATTATAGACAAAACATCACTAATTTTGGGAGAATCCCCTTGAGGGTTATACACATTGAAAATATTAACAGTCATATTTTTACTTAAAAATACTCTACAGCCCTGTACTTCAATTTTTTCAAATTTGTCTAGGTATTGGGTTCTAATTGGAACAAAATGGATATTTTTCTTTATTCCAACCAAGATTCCCCCTTTATCTGCATTGATTATATCCTTCCTTAAAATGTTGAATCTTTTAAAAGTTAGGCTAATATGGAGTTTAAGATGTGTTTCTTGTATACAGAAGATGTTTACATCATTCATAAGTCAATAGTTAACTAGCATATCTTCATTTGTTTGAACTATGGATCTTGCATTTCAGGATAGTAATTATATGGAACTGGTCATTTTCTTGTACATTCCGAATTGATTTGGGCAGCTTCTACTTCACCAACATTTAGATTTATCAATAGTTAACTAGCATATCTTCATTTGTTTGAACTATGGATCTTGCATTTCAGGATAGTAATTATAGGGAACTGGTCATTTTCTTGTACATTCTGAATTGATTTGGGCAGCATCTACTTCACCAACATTTAGGTTTATCAACAAGGAGCAAACCTTTTGGATTTTTTTAGATAGACTAAAATTATCAAATTTTACGAAGTCTTCAGAAAATACCGATGAAATGGCCATTTTAGTCATAATGTCTCTTTGTGTCTCTTTAATAATTGCATCAAAAGTATGGTTCAATGTTGAGTGGGTTGAGGTGTTTTTTTTATAGGCTTCTTTGTGTACAGCTTGTGCATGAGTCTTGTTTACAGTAGAGGCTGTTTTATATCCTACTTGGTATTTTTCAGCAATATTTAATATTTGCTGATTTTTCTGTCTTTCAGGGCAGGTTAAAGAAGTTGATGAGTGATTTCCCTTACAATTAATACACATATATTTAAAAGCCCTGCTCTTGGCATCCTCAACTTTCGATGGGCAATCCTTGGTTGCATGTTTGCTAGAGCACTGCAGGCATGTAGAGTGTTCTGCTTTACAGTTCTTAGCAATGTGGCCATATTTATGACATTTGAAACACCATAAAATTTTCATTTATATTCATTAACTTCTCTTTCTGTTCCAAAGCATGTCACTTTTGGGGGTAGAGTGTTGCCACAAAATGTAATTAGTATTGACAATCTATTCTCTAAGATTTTGGATTCTCTATTAAAATGTTTATTCTTTTTGCAGATTTTACAGTCACTGTAGAGTAAACACTTTCAATAATTTCATCTTCACGTAAGTATTTTGGTATGCCTTTGATGACACCTCGAGAAATTTTTTTCTGTAGTTCAATTGATACGTTCTGGTCACATATTGAGCTTAATGATAATAGTTTCTCTACTGTATTGTTGTAATCTACATGTCTGACCATTTTTGGAATTTTACTGAATATTTCAAATTCAAACTTTTTGTGACCAACCACGCTAGTTAGGAATTTAAAAAACTTTTGAGTCTTCTGGGAATTGCTTTTCATTTTCATTTAGGTAAACTTTCACTGCAATAGGAAAAATCTCGTAGTTAGGAATATATTCTTTTTGTAGTAGCGGGTGAACATTGTTAACACTTTGGCTTCTTTTCTCCTGATAATTTTGTACCTTAGAGGCATTAGGGGAATTGTTTTGCCTGGGTGAACTACCCTGGCTCATACTGTTTGTGATGATTCCTTCAGCTGCAAAAGGATCGATAGCACTTACATTTTTATTACAGTCTTCCATCTGTGGTAGTGGTGGGAAGTCTGGGTCATTTGCCCAAAATTCTGGGAATCTGTTATTTATTTTCATAGGGGACAAATCAGGCAAGTGATTCAACGTGGGATAATTAATTGGAGATAGCTGAATGTGGGTTCCGGTCACTGATGATGGAGCAGTGATGTACACAGGTTGCCCATTTTGAAGAAAGCCATAAATAAGCAGGTTGAAATTAGTGATCATGTTTCTATCAGGTGGTTATGACCCCATCCCTTCACTTGGCAGTAAAACCACTTTTACTAAGCCTAGATTTGACCAATTCCTTACTTACACTAAATAATTCCGACTTCAAGAAAAAGATTATTAATCCTACCGTTTAACCTTTTCCTCCTTTCACTGGCATTAACCAAATAGGTTTCACTCATTTGAAAGTGAACCGCATAAATAATTCTTTCAACCTTGAAACCGCGCTCATTTCTGCATTCTGGGAGCATATTTTCAAGTTTTACATATTCGGTTTTTACAATTTTGGTAATAAAGTATTCTATTTTCATCATGTTTTCTTTTTCATTAGCACTAACCAAACTTCACTTCTCAAGTGTGTTTTATATAATAGACAAGTAGCCAAACTTATCAGGCAATACCAGGTAGATAGTCCTTTTAACCATTGGTATTACAAACTTAAAGCTAACCTCAAAAATAGTATTTTCTAAAATAACTCACCAAATAGCCTAAATATATTTGAATAAAAATTAAGTCATTAAGAATTTTCTTCAGCCAAACCACTCTATCTGGACAAATCCACAAAATTTGCTACAGCAGCAAGTTCTTGACATTCCTATATTGGTTGGACAGGACTGGAATCGTTCCTCGTCATTCCTCAATAAAACGTGAAAATTTTTAAAGATGATTCGAGAACTTATCTTAACTTTTGTGGAATCATTCCATTGAAAAATCGGCCTTTATATTCAAATTAACTTTAGGATTTTAAATCCACATATACAAGTTAAAGCCTAAAGGTAAATTATTGTATAGAGCAGCATTAGAACATTATTGTTAAAATTTATAAACTGGGAAATAAAGCAAAAGCTTCTTAAAAATAACAAGAGCTAAGAGCTCATATGGCACTTGTGACGAGGCAAGAAGAGCTAAGAGCCAAGAGCTCATATGGTTTGAGCTCTAACAAAATTCTAAGAACCAATAGATTGATTTAAAAGGAAAATCAGAGGTTTAATGCCGGTTGGGATTTAAAATAAGAGCTCTGAGTCACGATGTCCTTCTAAATATCAAAATTCATTAAGATCCGATCACCCACTCGTAAGTTATAAATACCTTATTTTTTCTAATTTTTCCTCTCCCTTTAGCCCCCCAGATGGTCGAATCTGGGAAAACGACTATCAAGTCAATTTGTGCATCTCCCTGACATGCTTACCAATTTTCATCGTCTTAGCACGTCCAGAAGCACCAAACTCGCCAAAGCACTGAACCCCTCCCCCCAACTCCCCCAAAGAGAGCGAATCCAGTACGATTATGGCAATCACATATCTACGACATTTGCTTATTCTATCCACCAAGCTTCATCCCGATTCCTCCACTCTAAGCGTTTTCCAAGATTTCCGATTTCCCCCTCCAACTCCCCCCAATGTCCTACAGATCTGGTCAGGATGTGAAATAAGAGCTCTGAGACATGAATTCCTTCTAAATATCTAATTTCATTAAGATCTGGTCTCCCGTTCGTAAGCTACAAATACCTCATTTTTCCGAATTCCCCCCCCCCAACTCCACCAAAGAGAGCGAATCCGGTCCGGTTATGTCAGTCACGTATCTTAGACTTGTTTTTATTCTTCCCATCCAGTTTCATCCTGATCTCTCCGCTTTAAGTATTTTCTAAGATTTCCTTCATTAGACGATCATTTATAGACGAAAGAATTTTCGTGGTATCCAAATAGTTTTAAAAATTTGAAAGTAGAATAGTCGGAAATTAATTATTCTCGTTGCTAAATAAATAGAACTGGAAACACTGACTTTAATGTTGGATTCATTTTCACAGTGGATTGAGTTTCACATTTTCATCTTCAGAACACTTGAATAAAGGACTACTCCCTACATTGTAAGTGTCCCAATCCAATAAAAGTCGCAAGAATGCCACATCATGGTATTCACAAGCTAAACATGGAAAGTGAAGAAAAACGGGTCAAACAGAGACAGCAAAAACGGTAAGAATAAAAAACGGAACGGAGACAAAAAAGGTAATGAAAAAATGGCTATCTGTTTTTATACTTTTTGTTTGTCAAAAAAAAAAAAAAAAAAAACAGAACAGAAAACGGTAAAAATAACAGAAACAGAAAAGACACCGACTCCTATTCGCAGGGGGCTCGTTCGATTGGGAATCGGAAGTTGTAAAGAATTAAAAGGGATCGGAGGGCAACTAGCCCCTACGCCCTCTTCTCCCCAAATCCTTTCGATCAAAATTTTGAGATAGCCCCAAAAGTTCAGAGATCAGATAGCAAAAACTCTTCGGTCGACAATACCCCTAGAGCCCGGGGGAAATAGGAACTCTTGTGAGAAATTTTGAGTAAATGAGTTGTAGCTGGTCAGTTCTTAATTACCGATCTTAATTACCTTGTGCATTGTATTATCGTCTCAGTTGCTGTGTTTTTGAGTGTTTTAGCTAAATATTCATTTGCGTTCTCTGAGGATTTTGCTTAAATGTTTATTCCTTTTGTAGGTCTTTCTGGGTTTTGAATAATCACTTCCGTCATGGATGTTTGCTTGGACCGTCCCGACTACAAAGTTAATCTATTTTTTGAACAGCCAAGTATGAACTGGGATGGCTTTGTTGGCGGATATGATGGATTAAGTCGGTTAAAAAAAAATTGGGAGAAATTTGAAAATCATGCGCGAGCTTTATTCCAAGGACCATTATCAAAAGAAAGCAAAAGTGTCAAGTGTGGTTTCATTCTTGTTTGGGTTGGTGATACCGGAAGAGATATTTTTCATTGTAGATGGAATAACCTGCTTCAACCAGACTACGACTACCCAGTGGGGCCAGAGGAACTACTTAGGAATTTTCGATTATTCATTAATTGCAAGATTCAAAGATATCTGTCATTTTTGGCTTGGCTAGTTGCTATTTTTGTGTGTATTATTATTATTTTGTCCTTGTGTTTGAATGCTGATTTGAGAAGGCTGAAGAGAGATTGATTACTGATTTATTGATCTGATGTAGAATTTATCTGAGTAGAATAGAATTTGCTTTTTATCTGAGTAGAATTATTTATCTGAATAGAATTTATTTGATCTGAGTAGAATACCCGTGGCGTATTTGCTCACTTTTCTGCTCAATAACCCCATTCAGTAATCTATAAATTTATAATTTTTTGAATAATATAAGTCTCATGTAGAATTTTTTATGTTTAGGTTATCCCCATGGCTAGCCATTTTTTTTGTCTTGTGATTTGGAGAAATTTTATAATAATTGTAAAGGATTTGCCTGGATTTGATATTTAGTGACTGATCCAACTATATTATAGTACGTTCAGTAGTTTCGGCTTATGGCTGAGTAAATTCCACAGGGGATTACCAATGCCTAACTTATTAACCGCTACAGAAATGCATGGAAATTGGTGAAAAAGTCCTTTGTACCTAGGTGAACGGTTCTGAAAAAATATTCGGTAGCTGGATTTTGTCAAAGAAGGATAAATAGTTGCAAAGAAAATCAAGTTTGCTGTTAGTGGTACAAAAGTCTATCAACCACTGGTTGCAATTGTTCACTTTGTACATATATATATATATATATATATATATATATATATATATATATATATATATATATATATATATATATATATATATATATATATATATATATATATATATATATATATATATATATATATATATATATATATATATATATATATATATATATATAGCTCACAATAGCTTCACTTTCTCTTTCGGATCGCTTCAGCGTCCTATAATGTTGACTTTCTTCTAAAGAAAAGCATAGTTTTAATACTGTTTTAGATCGGTATATTAAAACGGTGGGTCTGCGCTTAAGTCCACTAAAATGTAAAGACAAAGACAAATTTGATGAACAAAATATATTTTGGCGATGCTATAAGAAAATCCAACAGCGTTTGAAAAGTTTTCGAATTTTAATAGCGCTTGGAAGTAAGGAATTGGTAAATGCAATGTCTGAACGCGTTTTTTGTTTTTTGTCTTCCAAGGTCTATTATTGTATGGTTAAGTAGTACAAGAATTCAGGATCTCTTCTGATTAAGTTCAGTGAAAATTAAAAAAAAAGCTTTCCAAATGAATGTAAAGAGGTAAATTGTTCCTAAGTAGCAGAAATAAAGTCAAACAGTACTTCAAGCGTCGGACGAACATACTATTTACTTGTAATATTTACTATTACTACTTACTGCTACTTCTACTACTAAAAAAATGTACAATAAAGCGTGAAATATAATAGGATATGGACTAATAAGTGGGTAAAAACTTTGGTTTGACTTCCAGAACCTGTTACCAAGGTAAGAATCCCACCAAAAATGAGATTAAATCATGACCACACAGTAGAAGTTAGTGGCCACAAGCTTTTAGTGGCCACAAAGGCCTGAGTGTAGCAAACATAATTAGAGGCCCACTACTTATTTTTTTAGTCACTGGCCGTCTTGCCCAGGGTATGACCATGAGACAGGATTTTTTGTGGAATACGTTACCGTTACTGAAGCTACTCATGGCTGCAAAAATCATACCCGGAGGAGACAATCCTTGTGGAATTATGTAGCCCCGTATCGGAGAATTAAGTCCGTTCAGGAACAATATGAGGAGGGAAAAATAATTTCTTTCTGTTAGTATCAGCTCTGAGGGTCAAGTACTACTGATAGCTGATGTGTGGCAGGTAATCCTCCTCTATCTTTTGAGGAACGAGTCCCAAGCCGACAGGTGTGAATCTCGGGACGGAGAAAATAATGTTGGACATCTTGACTCTACCATAGATGGCTTTTCTACAAAAGGGGTAAAAGAGACAGGTAAGATCTATTTAAAAATACCACGACCTATGGGACGTCTATAAGTCAACAGCTAACGATGTTATTTTTTTTGTGGGGGGGGGGAGGGGTATTGAAAATTTGAGGCTTAGTAGGCTAAGCCTCAACTTTTCTTGTCAGCTTATAATAATAATAATAAACAAAAGTAAATTAGCATAAAATGAGATGACACGATGAGAACATGAACAAGATGAGGTTGGGATGAAATTAAAATATTAATAATGAAAGGGTAAGTAAATAAGTTCATAATTTCAACTCTTTGTATCACCAGATTTTAGACCCCCTGATCTCAGGTAAAAAAAAAAATCCCCAAAATCTGGATATTTGTTGACCTTGTGGCACCAAATGAATACTTATCAGAAGGGTCCTAGTAACGATTTTAACCTCTGAGACTTGAACTTTCTGACATAACCCCTAAACACCTGTCAGGGCTAGTTTTGGGCGATAATTAGATTAAAGGATATATCGATAGACTTATATTGTTACTTTTGATATTGGATAATTGATATGTCGATTTCGATATTTCGGATGAGATTCTTGTTCAGGTTAACTCTTGGTTTTGCCAAAGTTCAATAACAAAAATTGTAATTAATGAGCATTTTGCGCAATTTCGTCACAACTCTGGCTAATATAAAAACTAATTTCAATTACATAATACAAAAGCCCAGATTTGAGATTGCTCGGCTCAGAATAAAGAAAAATAAACTGCTGGCTATTAAAAATCATCAGCATGTCAACTTTGCGTTTTTCCTGACAATTGTTCTCGTTTTCAGTGAGTAATTAAAAAAAATAGGTTTTTTCAGCTAAAAGTAAAGAGCAATACTAAAACTTAGAGCGAACTGAAACTATTCCCTATATAAGGGGGATGCCCCCTCCTCAATACCTCGCTCTTCACGCTAAATTTTTTAGTGTTAAAAAAACTTCTTGTTTTAATTAAAAGACCCTTGTGTTTCAGGAGTTGTTCTTAAAGAATCGGGAAAAAAAGTCACATACAAATTATACCTCCAAAAACGGTAAAATTTCTGTTTATTTTAATTTATAATTTTGCTCATTACTTTCAGTTGAAAAGTGTGTTTCTTTATTATGCTGAACCGAATTGCTATCTGAAAATTTTCTTGGACGTCTTTGGGGAGAAGGAGTGCGTGAGAAAGGGGAGAGTAGTCCGCTAATCTATTTGGTCACTTAGAAAGAGCACTTTAACTTTTAATTTTCTTAAGGACGAGCCCTCAGCCCGCTCTTCTAGGACTCCTGGTTAAATATTATGAACCCTGAGGAAAAAACCACTAATAAACACACATCCGTGATCTTCCTTCGGAAAAAAACAAAATTTCACACTTTTGCAGATACGAGCTTGAAACCTCTATAGTAGGGCTACTTGACCGTTTTTTAGATGGGGGGAGGAGGGGGGGGGGTAAGATGCCTCAAAGGTACATCTTAATGTCAAAGCATCCTATTTAGATAAAAATAAAATTAGCTCTAAGGAAGGGAGGAACTGTAAAAAAGATATCTAATCTCTCTGGGTGAATTTCAGGGAGTATTTCTGGACTACGCCTATATGATTAAAGTAAAGACTAACATTAAATCTCAAAACGAGCAGAATTTTTCTATATAGGGGGAGGCCAGTCCCTTCTCATCTACTTTCCGTTTGTGGCTGTAGGGACTTAGGAGGATGCTCATTCAATTAAAAATTGATCGTGCTACTCCCTATTGAAAAGTGGAAAGGAGGCTAAAAAGCCTCTCTTCTAGACCCCTTTGATACTTGGTCCTTCGATAACCCCTTAGGACATCTAGTAAATATTTTGAGGTACCCATTTTCTTTCTCTGCGACTAATCAATATTGGGAGAGAATACGAGGAGGGATCTTTCATGGGAAAATTTTCGCAGTTTTTGCAACATCATGGGATACCCTTCAATATTTGTGCCAGCCTTAGTTCCCGAAAGCAACGCGTTGCAAAATCTTTTACATGAGGTCTGATGGACCGACTGCCATCTATAATTATTTCCAACAGCAGATGGACAATTTCGATATTTGAATTGAGTAAACACGCGTCGCGCAAAAGTTTAAAACTATCTATCTGTGGAATTACACAAGTTATGATATATGTGAATATGTACTTTTAAAAAAGCTTCTGATAGTTCTAGCTAAACGACCCTTCTGTTTCCGAATTCGTTCTTGAAGAATCGGGACAAGACGTCATACTTTATTGTAAAGAGCGAGGTATTGAGGATGGGTCAAATCCTCTCATATATGTTAAAATTTCTGTTCGTTCTGAGTTTTAATGTTTCTCCTCACTTTCAGTTGAAAAAAACTTGTTTTTAATCAATTTCTAATCTTTTTAAGATAATACTGAGAAACCCGTCTCCCCCTCCACCGAAAAATTTTCCCCATGGAATGATCTTCTAGACAATTCAATCCCATTGAAAATTCATCTATGAGAATTGCCCTTAACATCTCCATATGAAAAATCGAGTCATAAATATAACCTAAGACGAGAAAAATAATCTTGTATAGGAGTGCTAGAAAATATCCCCAGAATTAAATTTCCCTTGAAAAGGGAATATCAACTATGTTGAACAAAATGACCATCTACAAATTATGATTGGATGACTTTGAGGGAAAAAGGGGTATGAGAAGGGGGAAGGGCTAGCTACCCTCCAATCTTTTTTGCCAATTAAAAATACAACTAGAACTTTTAAGTTCCGTTCGAATGAGCTCTCTTTTCGATATTATTTAGGACCGTTGGTTCGGTATGGTCACCCCTGGAAAAAAAGCACGCATCCTTGATCTTTCTTCTGGCAAAAAAATGCACTATTAAACATTTTTTGCAGATCGGATCCTGAAACCTCTGCATTAGGGTTCTTTGATACGCTGAATTTGATGGTGTAATTTTCATTAAGATTACTTGACTTTTATTTAGGGCATTTCCTCCCTTTCTCTAAATTCAGGCAAATTTTCTCAGACACTGGATTTTGGTAATGAATTTTTAGCACAAGAAATTAAAGGTGCTGCACGAAAGCTGAAGAATAACAGATAGTCAGACATCAGAACTCCTTAAAAATACTTCCTTTTCAGACTTTATTGAAACGGACTTTGTTGAAAATTCAAAAAAAACTTTATTGAAACATAATATGTAAACTTGTTTTAAATCAATCAGACCATTGAGAAGCTTTCTAAAGCTTCAATTGAGAAGCCATCGAAGACATGAGCTAATAATGAAATTTGGGAAATCACTATTAACAAACGAGAAGTACCGATCCATACTTCCACCATCCGCATCAATCAGCAGACACACTAGGCATTACAGCAAACTAGAACTAGTCAAGTGCCGTATGAACAGATTCGCAAACTCCTTTGTACCATATTTCCTAAGTGTATTTAACAAGTGAATTGAAGGTTGCACCTTCAAGGTGTAGGTGTCATCCTCAGGTGCTTCCTCATCAACGCCCCGTTCTTTACGGTAAAGTTTGACCCTTTGTCTTAACTCTACTTTTTAAAACAGTAAAAAACTTTAGCGTAAAGAGCGGGACGTTGACGAGGAATCAGCCCCTTTTATATACGAAGTAATTTCTGTTCGTTTTAAGTTTTAATGTCGCTCCTTACTTTCCGTTAAAAAAAACTTGTTTTCTTATTTGAGTTCTGAGTTCTTTATTTAACATTAAAATCCATAAACAAATAAATTACTTCAAGGCAATCTCCCCCATAAGGCTCCATGGCCGGGAAAGAACAGGGGAGAAAAAAATACCAACAACAAAAAAATATAAACAAAAACCAAAAATTGAGTCGCCCACCTTAATAATCTCCAAAAAATGACAAGCTAGGCAGGGGGTAGCACATGATTTCACCAACTCAATCCATAGACATCAACTCCAAGGGAAACCGGAATAAAAAATAAAGACAAAAAAAAACAAAAAAAAAAACAAACAAACAAAATTATTTACTAGCTAGAAAATCTCTAACATAATTTTTGAACATACCAAACGAGTGGCAGCTTCGTACGAACTCTGGGAGCGTGTTCCAGATCCTGTTGCAAGCTGTCAGAGGGTTAAAGTCAGACCTCACTGACGGTGTGTGAAGAACCAGTAAATTGTTGGAAGTGCGGAGATGATAAGTCGATTGATCAGAAACAAAAGATATATTATTACATAGGACAGCAGGAAGATGGCCGTGCAACTGTAAAAAAACGAAAGAAGAACAAGAAAGAAAATAGAGAGATTTCAAATCAAGCAAGGGTTTAAGTGAAAAACGGTTAGTTTCCTGAATAAGAGTCCTTGCTTTATCATAAAGTTTTGAAAGTGGCTTCAGAGACGAGGGAAAAGTTGACATCCAAATAACAGAACAATATGAAACATAAGACTGAACTAGGCTGCAGAACAAGAGTCTAAGAATCGACCCTGGAAATATATATTTGAGCTTTCTAAGGATTCCAAGACTCCTGGAGACTTTCATTTTAATCAGGTCAATATGATACTTGAACGAAAGATTTTCGTCAAGCAAGATGCCTAGGAATCGAACGTAACGATCCTTAGGTCTACTTAGAGAACCTCTTGATACATTTATTTCATTTAAATCAGGGCAAGCCTTTGAGACTCTGGAGAAAATGAGAAAACATGACTTTTCGACATTTAAGGCAAGATAATTTACATCAAACCACTGGATAACTCTTTCAAAAAGGGCTATCATCCTTGAACGAAGATCAGACTCAGTTCTACCAGTTGTGCCAAGAGTACTGTCATCAGCAAAAGCAATAAGTGCATCCGGTAAGGACGAACTCCTGTCACAGCTAGTAAGAGATACTGGTTGACAAAGACGACAGCAAATGGTAGGTTTTAAATTTTTAACCGCATTAATAAGGTCATTGACGTAGATTAAAAAGAGTATCGGCCGAATGACAGATCCTCGTGGAACACCAAACTCTATTCCAGAAGGATTAGAAAAGTCCGGATGAACCGAGATGACTCGACCAGATAAATATGATAGAAACCATTAATAAGCATTCCCTCTTATTCCAATATGGGACATTTTCAGAAGAAGAATCTTGTGTGTTAATGAGTCAAACGCTTTTCGAACATCAAGAAAAAGAGCAGCAGGTATCAAACCAGAGTCAAGAGCTGAATTTAAATAATTCAAGAGAGTTGCACATGCATGCTCAGTTGAATGTTTGGCCCTAAAACCAAACTGAAAATCATGAAAAAAGAGTTTAGAATTAAGAAAATCAAGAAGTCGAGAAAGCATAGCTTTTTCAAAAATTTTACTAAACACTGATAAAAGAGATATGGGACGATAATTTGCAGGATCATTCCTTGATCCACCTTTAAAAAGGATGATAACACGAGCACGCTTTAGAGCACTTGGGAAGACACCATTTTCAAAAGAAAGATTGACAAGTCTCGTGAGGGCACACACAATGACAGGAAGAATGAACTTGACACCTTAGTCGGAATACGGTCTGGGCCAGAGGATGAAGAACCCCTCAAACAATTGACAATTCTGGCTGTTTCAGCTTCAGAGACAGGTTCCAATGCCATTGATTTAGGGCAAGGTGGTCCTAGATAAGACCTAAAATCAGGTAGAGAAGAAGAAGGACTTACAGAAGAGGCTGTAGTTTTGCCGATATTAGCAAAATAGGAAGTAAACGCATCTTGAACTTTTAGCTCACCCTCTACATTTTTCCCGTCAATCACAACACTTGAAGGGACAGAAGGAGGCAGAAAAGATGGCCTGATAACAGAATTGATTACTTGCCATGTCTTCCTAATGTCTTTACCGCACGCAGAGAATTTTCTATGATAAAATAACGATTTAGCCCTTCGGCAAAGCGAATTGTAAATTCTTCTATAAGCTTTGAAAAGTTGAAGCCGAGAATCACGCGAAAATGGCTTAGAGCACCTGGAAGCCTTCCAAAGATAATTTTTCTTCCTCCAACTTTTAAGAAGTCCAGGGTTCATCCAAGGATTCAAAGGAGTTGTTCTTTTCGATGCTGGATTCGACTGGGGTGCATTACATGTATCAAAGATAACTTCTTTCAAAGAATCATAAAACGAATTAAACAAAGAATCTATGTCAGATCCATTTTTAGAATTACTCCACGAACGACCTACCAACCGTGACCTAAGAATATGCAAGCCCTGATCATTAAATTTTAAAGAGGAAAAACCAGCTTCTTGGCTCCTCCTTGGCAACGAATCGGAAAAATCATACATGGAAAAAACAGGAAAATGGTCTGAGATATCACTCATCAATATAGAATTTCGCACCAACGTCAAAGATGAAAAAATATTATCAAGCAAAGAAGCGGTAGTGTTAGTTATGCGAGTTGGAATGCATGCAAAAGGTAGTGTTCCACAAGCGAGCATTGTCGAAAGAAAATCCAAGGACGAGGATGACCTCCGGTCACACAAATTAAGGTTGAGGTTGCCCATAATTACAAGTTCACATGAATGAAGTTGGATTATTTCCAAGACCTCATCAAGAATCTGAAGGAAAGAGGGAACAGACCCACTAGGAGACCGGTATATATTACCAAAAATCAAAGCTTCAGCTTGGGTTTTAATCTCAATAAATATGGATTCAAAAATTCCTTCTTCATTTCTTGACAGGTCATGTCTAACAGAGTACGGAAGACATTCCGAAACATAAACAGCAAGGCCACCTTTAGCCATCCTACTTCGATTCAAATATTCCATCTTGAACCCAGGGAGATGCAATAGAGATTCGTTTTTTGAATCAAGGAAAGTCTCACAAAGACCAATGAAGTCAGGGTGGCCACTACGCACTATTTTTTTCAACTCATCAAACGAAGAGCAAAGACCCTGAATATTAAGCTGAAGTACAGAGAATCTACCATCTAGTTTGGATACTCGATCTAAATCAGATACGTATTTACTACTAACTGAAAAATGGGGATTTGATGGTGATTTGTTAGACTGACCTACTGAATTATTTATCAAACTAAGAACATCAATTGGGTTATTTTGAAGATGAGATAGTCGCTCACCCAAGGAGGAGATGTCACCCAAACTAGAGTCAGACAAATTAAAAAAAAAATACAAACTATGATCCATCAGGCGCCACCCACCACCCAGCTTGGCATCTTCATAACAATGACATGTGGACAGCAACGTAATTTCTGAACGTTTTTGAATCAATGCTTGTTTTGATTTTGGCTCTCCGCAGATGAATAATTAAAACGAAATTTACATATTTATTTTTTTGGCTAATTGGCTTTCTCATAGTTTTGATCGAACGATTTTGAGAAAAAAGGAGCAGGGGAGGAAGCCTAGTTGCCCTCCGATTTTTGGTTACTTAAAAAGGCAACTAGAACTTTTAATTTTTTACGAATGTTTTTATTAGTGAAAGATATACGTAACTTACAAATTAGCTTACGTAACGAAGTTCTGTATTCTCATTTTTTTATTACGTATATGAAGGGGCTCACTCCCTCGTCAGTACCTCGCTCTTTACACTAAAGCTTAAATTTTGTCCCAATTTCTTAAGAATGATCCCTGAAGCACAAAAGCCACAGAATACATAGTTGAAATTACTAAAAATGCTTTAGCGAAAAGAGCGAGGTATTAGGAGGAGGTAAGCCCATCATATGCGTAATAATTTATGTTCGTTTTAAGTGTCAATGCTTCTCCTTACTTTCAGTTGAAAAAACTTTTTCATATTTATTTTTTCATTGTTTTTTTTTAAATAATGCTAGAAAATCCTGCGCTCCCTTCATGAAACTTTTCTTCCCCCATGACAAATTCCTCCAAGGGAAGTTCCCCCAACATATCCCCCTCTTCTCAACCTACCCCTCCCAACCTAAAAATCCCCCAGAAAACATCTGTACACTTCCAAATAACCATTACTATATGTAAGCACTGGTCAAAGTTTGTAACCTGTGGCCCCTCCCATGGGGACTGTGGGGGAGTAAGTCGTTCCCAAAGACCTAGTTATAAGGTGTTTTGACTACGCTGAACAAAATGGCTATCTCAGAATTTTGATCCGTTGACTTTGGGAAAATAATTAGCGTAGGAGGGGGCCTAGGTGCCCTCCAATTTTTTAGTCACTTAAAAAGGGCACTAGAAATTTTCATTTCCGTTAGAATGAGCCCTCTCGAAAGATTCTAGGACCACTGGGTCGATACGATCACCCCTGGGAAAAAAACAAAAAAGAAAACAAACATACAAATAAACACACATCCGTGATCTGCCTTCTGGCAAAAAATACAAAATTCCACATTTTTGTAGATAGGAGCTTGAAACTTCTACAATAGGGCTCTCTGATACGTTGAATCTAATGGTGTGATCGTTAAGATTCTATGACTTTTAGGGGTTGTTTCCCCCTATTTTCTAAAATAAGGCAAATTTTCGTAGGCTCGTAACTTTTGATGGGTAAGATTAAGCTTGATCAAACTTATATATTTAGAATCAGTATTAAAATGCAATTCGTTTGATGTAGCTATTGGTATCAAAGTTGGTACTGAGCCGGGTCGCTCCTTACTACAGTTCGTCAGCACGAACTGTTTGATAAAAGGAAACTAAAGGATAAGTTAAGTGTCATAGGTTTAAACCATGCAATTGCCGAACAAAAACAGACAAAAGGGCCGAAATTTTGTTTTCCTTCATCGGTTGCTTATTCCAAAATAATTTGTAATGTGGAAGCTGAGATTATGTCCTCTATTGATAAAGTTGAAGCCCAAAATTACAAGCATAGCTTCTTGGGCCTATTAACTGATTTACTTTTGTAATAGTTTTCTTTTAGTATTAATAAATTGATTGATTGATTGATTGATTGAAAAGAACTTAAAGCCGAGATTGTGAAACATTAGAACAAATTTGATATAAAAAAGATTGAGAATAGTACCACCAGAAATGAACTAAAAACCCTTACACTTTTAAAACAAGATAAAGACCTTATCATCACCAAAGCTAATAAAGGCAACACAATCGTCATTATGGATTACAGTAATTATGAACAAAAATTGAAAGCCATTATCTCACATAAGATTATTTTAAGAAAAAAGGCTTCTGATCCCACAGAAAAATACACGAAAGAAATAGGATATGAATTGGAAGTGCTCAAAAATAGCTTAAGAATAACAACTCAATTTCATAATGACTTTTTCCCCAGAGGTTGTTCAGCGTCAAAATTTATGGTTTGCCTAAGATCCATAAGTATAGTGCTCTTCACTCTATTGTGCCAACTGTTCATTCACCAGTTTCTCAATTAGGAAAATGGTTGGCAACAGCGTATCTTCCACTTTTTGGGACTCAAAGATCACATTTTAAAAAATCAATTGATATTACAAACAAATTAAAAACTCGTCACATAGACGACAATACAATTCTGTGTAGTTTTGATGTTGTGTATGTGTCCACAAATTGTGATGTAAAAAATTATGATGTAAAAAAGATTTTATAATAAATTTTACCCTGGAGGCTGTTCAGCACCAAAATTTATGGTTTGCCTAAGATCCATAAGGATAGTGCTCTTCACTCTATTGTGTCAACTACTCATTCACCAGTTTCTCAATTAGGAAAATGGTTGGCAACAGCGTATCTTCCACTTTTTGGGACTCAAAGATCACATTTAAAAAATCAATTGATATTGCAAACAAATTAAAAACTCATCACATAGACGACAATACCATTCTTTGTAGTTTTGATGTTGTGTATGTGTCCACAAATTGTGATGTAAAAGATTATGATGTAAAAAATATTTTATAATAAATTTTCCAGTGGAGGTTGTTCAGCATCAAAATTTATGGTTTGCCTAAGATCCATAAGGATAGTGCTCTTCACTCTACTGTGTCAACTATTCATTCACCAGTTTCTCAATTAGGAAAATGGTTGGCAACAGCGTATCTTCCACTTTTTGGGACTCAAAGATCACATTTAAAAAAATCAATTGATATTGCAAACAAATTAAAACTCGTCACATAGACGACAATACAATTCTTTGTAGTTTTGATGTTGTGTATGTGTCCACAAATTGTGATGTAAAAAATTATGATGTAAAAAAGATTTTATAATAAATTTTCCACTGGAGGTTGTTCAGCACCAAAATTTATGGTTTGCCTAAGATCCATAAGGATAATGCTCTTCACTCTTCTGTGTCAACTATTCAGTCACCAGTTTCTCAATTAGGAAAATGATTGGCAACAGCGTATCTTCCACTTTTTGGGACTTAAAGATCACATTTTAAAAAATCAATTGATATTGCAAACAAATTAAAAACTCGTCACATAGACGACAATACAATTATTTGTAGTTTTGATGTTGTGTATGTGTCCACAAATTGTGATGTAAAAAATTATGATATAAAAAAGATTTTATAATAAATTTTCCACTGGAGGTTGTTCAGCACCAAAATTTATGGTTTGCCTAAGATCCTTAAGGATAGTGCTCTTCACTCTATTGTGTCAACTATTCATTCACCAGTTTCTCAATTAGGAAAATGGTTGGCAACAGCGTATCTTCCACTTTTTGGGACTAAAAGATCACATTTTAAAAAATCAATTGATATTGCAAACAAATTAAAAACTCGTCACATAGACGACAATACAATTCTTTGTAGTTTTGATGTTGTGTATGTGTCCACAAATTGTGATGTAAAAAAGATTTTATAATAAATTTTCCCACGGAGGTTGTTCAGCACCAAAATTTATGGTTTGCCTAAGATCCATAAGGATAGTGCTCTTCACTCTACTGTGTCAACTATTCATTCACCAGTTTCTCAATTAGGAAAATGGTTGGCAACAGCGTATCTTCCACTTTTTGGGACTCAAAGATCACGTTTTAAAAAATCAATTGATATTGCAAACAAATTAAAAACTCGTCACATAGACAACAATACAATTCTTTGTAGTTTTGATGTTGTGTATGTGTCCACAAATTGTGACGTAAAAAATTGAATTCATATTAAAAAATAAAATACAAAAACATTTTGAATTGATACAAAATGTAACTTTGACAAGCATGGACATCAAAGATATTATGAAATTGGTCTCGTTGGTCAACAAGTATATCTTTTATTTGTGTTTCAAAGGAGAATTTTATCAACAGGTCTTTGGTTTCCAAGGGACACTCCTGTCTAATCCTGGCTAATTTATTTTTGGATTCTATAGAAATATCTGCTATTCAGTATTTTTGTGTTTCTCCTTGTTTCTGGGGTAGATTCATGAGCGATCTTTTATCTTTTTGGGAACATGGCTTGGATTCCTTAAAATTGTTCCTTGACCAATTAAAAAGGTTTGACAAAAATATAAAATTTTCACTAGAGCTGAAAAAAAAACAAGAAAGGCCTTTTTAGATATTTTATTAATAAAAAACGATAATGGCTTACTTTTTTAATTTATAGAAAATCAACTCATAATGATAGGTATTTAAATTCGTTCATCTTATCCAATTTCAGTAAAAAAGAGAAAAGTTATATCATTGGTTGATTGAGTTTTTAAAAGTTGTTCCCCAGAGTACTGTGATAGCAATTTATTGTATTTTGAGGGATATTTTATTTTGCAACGGGTATCCTATAAAATTTTTAAATGAAATAATAAAGAAAAGGCATATTAAGCATGGAAAAGGCAATAAAAACGAAGGTTCTCAACTTTGGACCCATCAGACTTCATTGAAACATAATATGTCAACTTGTTTTAAGTCAATCACAATATTGAGTAGCTTTCTGGATTCTGGAAGGGATGTAACAAGCAACAGTTTGGCAAGTGGTGTGTACAGCATTCCTTACTCTTGCGGAAAGTTCTATATCGGTCGAACGCACTAACAATTTGTGGAGCGTTTTGTTGAGTACCGGAATTCAGTAGAGGATGCTCTAAAATTTACAAAACTTCCAGAAAGTTTCACTTCGGCTTGGGCAGAGCAAATACTTTATAATCCAGACCATTTTGTGCAGTTCGAGGAGGCAACATCCATTTTTAATGATAAAGGTTTCACTCAATGGGCTCTTGAAGCATTAGAAATAAAAAAAAATATTTTTTTTACAGGTTTATCAATAGTATAGTTACTGGTAATATAAACATTGATCCTACTTATGATATTATTTTAAAAAATGAACGTATATTAAAAAATAAAGTATTGCAAAATGTCTAAGGGATTAGTTCGAGCATCGAAACTAAGAGAATAGCAGAATCAAAAAAATTGCATAATAATTATGTCGTAATAATATATCTTAGTTCATTTTTTATTTTAAAATTTTTAATCCAGTTACTGTAAATTGTAAATGTAAGTTAATTGTATATTATATTTATCTATTTTAGTTATATTTACAATTTTGAGCTTTTTTTTTTTTTTTTCTTACCCTGAAGACGCCTTTTTATATTCGCGAGTATTACACGGGCGAAATATTCGTTGGATTTTTGTCGTTTCGCTTCGCTTTATTTACTGCCCATAGATCCGTTTGTTGTCTTTATATTCTTTTCTTTGTTTTCGTCATGGCTGGCCAGTTCGGCTTCAGATCTCTTATGGGTAAACATTAGAATGTAGTTTGATTGTTTTTTTTTTTTCTTTTTCAAAATATTCTTATTGAGGGAACCTTATATGAACATCGGTAAGAGCCAATGATTTTTGGGGGAAAAGATGCCAGGAACATCGTATATAAATGGAAAAATCAGAGATATTACCGTCTCTAGCTCTGAAAAAATATCTTGTTTGTACTTGTTCACTTCCAACCAATCTAAATCTCCTGGTGACACAGTTGACCCCCTCCAAATTCTTCAAATTTGTTCCAGTAGGAAAGTGAAATAACCTATTGTGTTAACAAAATCTACCGTTAGAACGGTGCTATTACTGAGCAGTACCTTTGTGCAGGCTTAATCCAACTGAAGGGAGAGCAGAGATTAATTTAACTTTCTACCTCCTCAGACTGTCTTCTATATTTACCGGAATGGTAACAAAAACTTTAAAAATGTTAGCGTAAGAAAATGCTTTTTGATACATTAGGCACTTGTCCCCCCTCTCACTATGTAACAAACTACTGATACTCCTCCATAATTGCTTATGCAAAATTTTCCCCTGGACAATTCCAACTTTGCTAAAAATTCCCCCCTCGCCCTTGCCTGAAGAAAATTCTCTTACTACACTTTCATTTGAAAAAAATTTGTTTTCTACTTATTTTCTGATCGTTTTAAGTTCATGACAGAAATTCCCCATACGTGAAAAAAATTTCCCGGAAATCCCTCCCATAAAATGGTAAATTTCTTCCGTGCAAAATTTTCCCATGATGAATTTCTCACGGTTATAATTTCCCCATGGAACTTTCTTCCTAGTGATATTTCCAGAATGGGAAATTCTCCCTTGAATATCCCCCTTTCAAGGAAAAATCTCCCAGAGAGTTTTAATTCCGCTGAAAATTTCCCCTTAACAATTCTCCCAGAAAATCTAAAGATATAAAATGGGGTCGCCAAAGAGAAAATAAGATATTTAAAACAAATTTTTAAAATGAACTCTGGCAAATATCTTCCCATGTATAATTTCCTCTGGAAAGTTAACCCCCCAGGAACTTCCCTCCCAACGAAAAATTATCCCCGTAGGAAATGCCACTCCCCCATAGGAAAAACATCTGCATACCTACCAATAAGCAATACTATATGTAAACAATGGACAAATGTCTTAGCTTGCAGCCCTTCCCCTAGGGGCTCTGGGGATCAAGTCATCCTCAAAGATATAGTTGTTAGATCTTTCGACTATGCTGAACAAAATGGCTATATCAAAATTTATATTTACTGACTTTGGAGAAAAAAGGGGCGTGGGAGAGGAGCTACAAAAAAGGGCACTAAAATTTCTGGTTTCTGATCAAATGAGAACTCTTCTGATCTTTTAGGATCCCTGGTTTCTTACGACCAAACTTGGGAAAAACAAAACAAAGAAATAAACCCGTATCTGTGTTCTTTCTTCTGCCAAAAATTCAAAATTCAACATTTTTGTACATAGGAGATTGAAACCAACACAGTAAGATTTTCTGATATGCTGAATCTGATGGTGTAAGTTTTACTAAGATCACATGATGTTTTACGGGTATTTTCCCCTTTTTCAAAAACAGGGCGAATTTTCTCAGGCTCTTGGTTTTTAACGGTTAAAGTTAATTGATTATTTTTATATATTTTTAATGAGCCTCTAAATTCAATTCTTTTTTATGTACCTATTGCTATCAAGACTCTTGTTTTTTTTACTTTCGGTTTCTATTGAGCCACATCGCTCATTACTTAAAATTCGTTACCATGAGCTGTTTGATGGTAGATTGTATAACTTACAGCTTATGTTTATGTGGTAAAACTTTCAAGTATACAAAACAAGCTCACACAAGCTTTTGAATAAGATAAGAGATAAGATTACATTTATTGCAAAAAAGCCTGTGGGCCATAGCAACACATAATACAGTCTACAAATAAGATCAGGAACAAAATACAACTTTAGATAATATAAATCAAAACAATCAATAAGAACACCAAAAGAACCACAAAATGCACAGAATACAGTCTACAAACATAACTCAGGAACAGAATACAACTATACAACAACAATGCACCTAACAAACTATCCACTCAAACATGATTGCCTATGTTTAATCCCTAAACGAAGAAACTTGCACAACTGTTTTAATAGCGCATGCGTTCCTCTCAGCCATCCATTCAGTTAGTCAACATTCATTCCCGAACTTTCGTCCAAAACATTCCTTCCGCAATTCAGACAGCTCTTCACACTCGGATACAAAATGAAATAAGTTTTCATTCACACATCCCCACATGGGGCAAAAGTAGGGTCCAGCTGCCAGTCTGAACTTTCCCAAAAATTTCCTTCCCTCACCTAACTCCAAACTATCCCCTCTTACCGACAACAAATCCTCTTTATTCAACCCAAATTTGAAATAAACCTCCTTCCCTTAGCAATCTTTAGCTTGGGAGTAGAACCTCAAAGACATGGATTGGTTATTATGGGCTTGCCACTCTTGGATTTCTTGGTCGCTTTAAGGTTCGCTGGACTTCTTTCCATACTGACACGCTTTCGCCCATTGGGCGAATTTCCTTCATTCCACACCTCCAAAAGGCCGCAAAGGTCCAGTATTTTCTTGACCTGATTTTGGCCACGTCTATCGTCTTCAAGCTCTCCAAATAAGCTGCCTTAAGAAGCCGATAATATGCTTTTATAATTTTTGGGATATCTATGTTTTATAATATGCTTTAAAATTTTGATTGGATATCTTTTTGGACAGAAGATATGTTGGAGAAGGGTAGGTTTCTCTCAAATCTCTTTTGACTCTTAAAAAGGACACTGGAACTTTCAATGTTCAATTAAGTGAGCCCCTTCCGAAATTTCTACGATAACTCCTTCAATATGAAATGCCTTGGTGAAAAAACGAAAGAAATACTATATTTTGCCCACTTCACTCTTTACCTAGGCAACCTATGTCTATATCGTAGCTTTATATTGATTTCAAGTCCCAAAGGAGCTTATATTACAAAAACATACTAAAGAATCGGAGACGAAATCGCTAAGCCCCTTAATTCAGCACAACACAGAATTTCATATCCCCTTTTCCCACCCTCCTGCTTGCTTATTCCAACAATATATGAAAGTTTCAACTCTAATCCTCAATCTGTTCCAGGGATATTAAAGATATGCTTAATCTTAATGACTAGGATAACAATTTTTCTCTGCCTATTGACTACAGTGTGATACAACTTTTCTCTGCCAGGTCCCCTAGGTCAAAATTTGGGGTCCACTTGAGTTCATCCCTAACACTCTCCGAGGGCATTACCCTGATCCCCAGGTAACTTTCGAGATGTTAAAGACAATTTGAATACCCCGTGTCTAGCTTTGGAAACTTTTTATATCTTGGACAAAACAATTGTGAACAGGCGCCAAGACAGGCACTTTTACGTTTCTAACAAAATTGTGGTTCAATGCAATGGGGCTACAGGGAGAAGGTAACGGAAATGGATACGCAAGGGAGGTTGGTTGCCATAGACTTATTTTGACCCTAAGAAAGGGAACTAGAAATTCAAATTTCCAATCAAATGAGCTCCTCTTCCAAAATTTAGGACCGTTCCTTTCCTACAAAGCTGCCACGAGGAAAATTTGTTTATCCGTTTTTGGCCTATCTTCATGGCCTGGTTTGACCTTTTCTGGCCTGTTTTGAAGTTTATTTCTTTTTTGGGAGAGGGGGAGGGGTAGCATAATTAATTTTCAATTTTGGTTTCACCTTAGCAGGAATGAATCGTTCATATAAGTTTGAATTTCGTCGGGAACATAGATTTTTGGCCTCATATTAGTACCGTTTATTTTTTTGAGAAAGGGGAGGGGGCGGGTCTCCGGTTTATTGTTTGGGGTTTCAAGTTTTTTCTTAGCCTGAAGACTTACAATAAGTTTCCAACAAATAAAGAATGGGAGATTTTTATCCCATTTCTGGGCCCTCTTACCCTCCCTCTTTTTACCTCAGCAATAAAATGTTCTTTTGCCCCACAGATTAAACACCAAAAGTTTCGGACAAATCACAAACCCAAAATTTAACAAGCGCCCCCTTTTCCTCTGTGAAACTTACTTTCAGACAATATTCAATGCATATCATTGACAGTCCTTTTCCTAGGGGCGCTGGATAATTAGAAATTCATATTATTTACGGTTCTTTCCCCATGGGCTCTGAGGGTCACAACATCCCTGGAAGCCAATATTTTTACTCAATTTGAATATAAAGACTTTCTCAAAGTTCTGATCATATGTCTTAGGGGCTGCAAGAAACCGGGTAGCAAAAAGAGCACTAGGGAAACAAGGCTAGCTACACTGAAGTCACTTTTAAATTTTAGAAGGGGCACTGGCATTTTTGATTTCTGATGAAATGAACCCCTTCAGAGGTTTTGATGGACACTCTTTCCATACGAAGTGACCGTAATAAAATATAATGTATCGAAAATATACTACTCCTTGCGCTTTTTTTGTAAGGTCGTGAGGTATTTTTACGCAAGCTTTGCTGTCACAAATTATATAAGTCGGTATTTACTATTTTTACCGGAATTTGCTTTTTTTTTTTTTTTTTCATCATCGTATAGTCCAGTGTTTTTGTGCAAGCTTTGCTGTCACAAAACATATAAGCCAGCATTTTTTATTTTTCCCAGAATTTGCATTTTCTTTTCGTTTTTTTGCACCATCGTATTGTTCAGTGTTTTTACGCAAGCTTTGCTGTCACAAAACATATAAGCCAGCATTTTTTATTTTTCCCAGAATTTGCATTTTCTTTTCTTTTTTTTTGCACCATCGTATAATTCAGTGTTTTTACGCAAGCTTTGCTGTCACAAATTATATAAGTCGGTATTTACTATTTTTACAAGAATTTACTTCTTTTTTTTCATCATCTTATAGTCCAGTGTTTTTGTGCAAGCTTTGCTGTCACAAAACATATAAGCCAGCATTTTTTATTTTCCCAGAATTTGCATTTTCTTTTCGTTTTTGTGCACCATCGTATTGTTCAGTGTTTTTACGCAAGCTTTGCTGTCACAAAACATATAAGCCAGCATTTTTTATTTTTCCTAGAATTTACATTTTCTTTTCTTTTTTTTTGCACCATCGTATAATTCAGTGTTTTTACGCAAGCTTTGCTGTCACAAAACATGTAAGCCAGCATTTTTTATTTTTCCCAGAATTTGCATTTTCTTTTCTTTTTTTTTTGCACCATCGTATAGTTCAGTGTTTTTACGCAAGCTTTGCTGTCACAAATTATATAAGTCGGTATTTACTATTTTTACAAGAATTTGCTTCTTTTTTTTCATCATCGTATAGTCCAGTGTTTTTGTGCAAGCTTTGCTGTCACAAAACATATAAGCCAGCATTTTTTATTTTTCCCAGAATTTGCATTTTCTTTTCTTTTTTTTGCACCATCGTATAGTTCAGTGTTTTTACGCAAGCTTTGCTGTCACAAATTATATAAGTCGGTATTTACTATTTTTACCGGAATTTGCTTCTTTTTTTTCATCATCGTATAGTCCAGTGTTTTTGTGCAAGCTTTGCTGTCACAAAACATGTAAGCCAGCATTTTTTATTTTTCCCAGAATTTGCATTTTCTTTTCTTTTCTTTTTTTGCACCATCGTATAGTTCAGTGTTTTTACGCAAGCTTTGCTGTCACAAATTATATAAGTCGGTATTTACTATTTTTACAAGAATTTGCTTCTTTTTTTCATCATCTTATAGTCCAGTGTTTTTGTGCAAGCTTTGCTGTCACAAAACATATAAGCCAGCATTTTTTATTTTTCCCAGAATTTGCATTTTCTTTTCTTTTTTTTGCACCATCGTATAGTTCAGTGTTTTTGCGCAAGCTTTGCTGTCACAAAATGCATTCAACACTAAAAACATATCATCCTTTAGTTATTTTCAAAACATCACAAGGTTCTTTGTCTCTATTTGAATTTTACTATTACGAAAGAAATATAATCTGGTATTTCATGAGTGTAAACAGAAATTATTGCACTAATAATCTAGTGGAATGCAATTACTATAGTGTGAAATCCAATGCCATAAATCTGAAAATCTGAGTGCAATAACTGTAAAATCGATTGCAATTACAGAAACTGTTTACATTATCTGAATAAGCCTTCAATTTACTTCAACTGAGCCCTATTAGTCGTAGAATTGAGTTTGTAAGAGATGCCCGTGAAGGATAAAATTGTATATAATGAGAAAGTATTTGTTCCACCTCCATCTGTTCCAGTTCATAAGTTATTGTTCGACAAATTAAACGAGAATTTAGAAAGAGTTGCTGATGTTGAATGGCTTGTAAGTGACCCTTTTTGGCACTTCTAAAGCAAGATCTGTTGTTGGGTGGCTTGTTCCTCAAGTTTATTTGATCATGGAAGCAAATAGGACAGTGAAAATTAGATTTGATTGCTTGAATTAATTTCCCTCCAACTTTATTGTCGCAACCAAATGTGTCTAAAAAAGTCGACAAAAATTAGGGGTGAAAAACTGAAAACATTATTGAAATAATTGGTAGGAAAATCATCACAATCCTTAGCTATCTGCGGAATGAAGCCTTTATCACTTCCATTATGCTAAAATCCTAAGTGTAAACAAAATTAATCGATCATTCACCTGAACTTGCCCTGATAGTTTCAATTTATTCCATTAGCTGTTCTTGAGCTATCGGAGAAACACTCTTTTAACAACTATGAATAAATATTGTGTTTTTTATTATTTTCAACATCTCCCTCTTCATGCCATGAAAGTTTTAATCTAATAATTTAAATCATTCCTGAGATAGTTGAGATATATCCTCTTGACAACCTCAATATAAGGCTAACGTTTAAAGCACACAGGAGCAGGATTTGGATCATCTATGTCGTTTTAAATGCCAGAAATGTTTTTGCACTTTACTGAAAAGAATGCTAAATTCTAGCAACAACAGAAAAATCACCAAAAGGCTTGCGGTTAAAAGAGAAATTAACAAAAAAAATCGTGTCGAGGAATCACAAGAGCAACGTGAAAACGGTCTTGCGGCTCAAAGAGAAATTATCAAAAGAAAGCGTGCCGAGGAATCACAATAGCAACGTGAAAACAGGCTTGCGGCTCAAAAAGAAATTACCGAAAAAAATCATGCCGAGGAATCACAAGAACAACGTGAAAACAGGCTTGCGGGTCAAAGCGATAATGCCAAAAGAAAGCGTGCCGAGGAATCAGGTACAACCCAGTCGATGATTGTAGCTTGAGTAGATGTGTTGCGCCTCAGGAAAAGTTAAACTTCCTCAACTGGCTGCACCACAAGAGCCATTGCTGGAACTACGTCAGAATCTAAGCGTTTTTTATTAAACATCAGAAAATATAACTCATGTTTCCAAATGACGTCGTTTGGTGCCCAAATCGAAAATCAAGATCAATTCACCGGGACACAGGGAATATAAATGACGACCGGGAAACAGGGAATATAAATGACGACCGGGACACAACTACAACGGGTACGCCGGGGGGGCACAGGGGGGATATAGGGGCCAAAGAGAATATTCGATTATCAATCACCATACATAAAGCTCAAGGGCAGTCATTAGAAAAATGTGGTATAGATCTGAATACGTATTGTTTTTCCCATGGACAATTATATGTTGCATGTTCAAGAGTCGGTAAACCTGACAATCTATTTATATGCACGGACAATGGGACAGCAAAGAATGTTGTACATTCGCAGGTTTTACGTAGTTAAAAACATATATATATCTGTCTATATTCACAGGTGGGACACAGGAACACAACTACATTGGCGCGAAGCGCCACATCAACAGCTAGTACACTATGAATTAACTACGTAAAACTTGCGAATATACAACATTCTTCGTTGTCCCATTGTCTGTGCATATTAATAGATTGTCAGGTTTACCGACCCTCGAGCATGCAACATACAATTGTTCATGGGAAAAATAATCTGTATTAAGATCTATACCGCATTTTTCTAATGATTGCCTTTGAGCTTTGTTGACGGTGATTGCAAATGCTAATCGAATTAGGAATTGCAATATTTTAAATTGAAAAGGCAGATCCGTTGGAATCATGGGAATGCGAGGACTAAGAACAGCCTCACCCTCAAAAGGCCCCGTCAAGATTGTTGCCTCTATTATGTTTTCTTTTTTTTACGGCAAGTCGCGTGCCATTACAAAGCTTTGGTGGGTTAATATTTCGTAACAGTATTATTGGTACGCCTATTTTTAGTTGTAGCACGTGTGGCGGAAACCCTGGGAAATATAGGGAATTTAAAAATTCAGATGGATAATTAACTGCTTCATTTGGTTCCAGAACTGTGTCGAATGACTTGTAAAGGACTGCCTGGTGTTAAATCTTGGTCAAATTAATATTATTGATACGTGGACGTCTTTATTCTTGGCTGCCAGAATCGCTTGTTCACTTAGCCGTTTATGATTTTTATAATTGGTTAGAATATTCTTAAATACCTTTTCAACCAATTCATTTTTGGACGTCAATAAGTTACAGAATTAAGCAGGCAGTTATATACGTCCTGAAATTGAGTCAACTGGGAGCTTTCCGTTTCCAATTGCCAGCAATTGATCTGAAAATATTTCACCAGAGTCATCGTTTTGCAAAACTGCCGTGTCGCTGCCTTTGTTGACATATTTACATATGTATTTGATTGCCTTTACGGTGTTACAGTATTCAACGTTTATGTATGCATTAAATGTTTTTGGTAATAAAGGTGAATATGGAACAACCCAGTGGTTATCTACTTCGATGGTGGTACCGTTATGCTTCTTTATTATTGCTGTTTTACCGTCAGCTCCATCCTAAAAAATGATAGGATATTGTAGGGTATCGTAGCATAGATGAGTTTCAGCAATTCTTACCAACTGAGCGCTTCGCTTATGCAGAATAATATCTCGAGGTAAAATCTGATCACTGACCAGAACGATTGCCACTTCGTCGATAGTTGGAGCATTGTATCTACACACATGTTCGCCAGTAGGCGTTTTGTCAGCGGAAATAACAATTTTAGGCGTATCAGTAGGCATCATATCGATTGCTATTTGGACAGGCGCACTAAACCATTATTTTCATGGAAAAGATGTTGCAATTGGGAAACGATAGTCCTTTCAACGTCGGGAGAAATTTCGCAGCGTGCATTCAATTCACAATTGCTAACACTGATGAATTACAGTTGTAAAAGTTTATGATTCTCACCTGAGAATGGTAGAAGGGACCCTGCTCTATGATAAATTTGCCCTTTTACTTTGAAAGTAGGCATAAATTGATCTTGATTTTCGATTTGGGCACCAAACGACGTCATTTGGAAACATGAGTTATATTTTCTGATGTTTAATAAAAACGATTAGATTCTGATGTAGTTCCAGTAAGCAAAGTCTTTAATGGCTCTGGAGGTGCAGCCAGTTGAGGAAGTTTAACTTTTCCTGAGGCGCAACATATTCCCATTGTTTCACCATTAAATTTCAAGGCCTTGCAATAGGGACAAATTTTAGACATAGTCCCGATTTGAACACATCTACTCAAGCTATAATCATCGACTGGGCTGTACCTGAATGCCAGGCGATAATTTTCAGGTTGCTCTTGTGATTCCTCGACACGCTTTCCATCGGCATTATCTCTTTGAGCCTCAAGCCTGTTTTCACGTTGTTCTTGTGATTCCTCGGCACGATTTATTTTGGTAATTTTTCTTTGAGATGCAAGCCTGTTTTCACGCTGTTCTGGTTATTCCTCGGCACGCTTTCTTTTCTTACTTTCTCTATTAGCCGCAAGCCTTTTGGCATTAACTCTTTGAGCAGCTTCCTCGGCTGTTTCTTCTGTCATTGTAAAATGTATACTAAAATTTTTCTTTGAATCGTCTTCTTATATACTTATAATGACGTCATATGCGGACAAACAAACACACATATGCGGACAAACACAAAACATGGACAAACACACAAACTTACAACTTATTTTTATATATAGATAATATATCTATATATATAAAAATAAGTTGTTTGTCTATGTGTCTGTCTACTGACGTCATGTTTGTGTGTCGACTGACGTCATATTTGTCGACTGACGTATCTATCTTCTCTTCTATATATATAAAAACTAGCTGTTGGGGTGGCGCTTCGCCCCCCCCCCCCAAGCCCCCCCCGCGCGTAAGTCGTTACGCGCCATATTAGTTACGCACCATTGTAATTGTGTCCCTATGTCCCACCTGTGAATATATATATATATATATATATATATATATATATATATATATATATATATATATATATATATATATATATATATATATATATATATATATATATCAGGCAATCGAGACGGTTTGAACTGTCCCGGCGTCCCCGTTATAGTTGTGTCCCTGTGTCCCGGTCGTCATTTATATTCCCTGTGTCCCGGTCGTCATTTATGTCCCGGTGTCCCAGTCTGTGATTTCTTTTTGAGGGTCCCGGGCGTCATTTATGTTCCTTGTGTCCCAGTATCCTGGTCGTCATTTGTGTACCGGTGTCCCGGTCTGTATATACATTCGTTTTTGAATTGGTCTTTTTTTTAGTTTTTAGTTTTTTACCTTTTTTTAGTTTTTTTTAGTTATACCTCATGATTCTAATGATTGTCCTTGAGCTTTGTTGATGGTGATTGCTAATCGAACATTCCCTGTGTCCCCGTCGTCATTTATATATCCCGCTGTGCCCCCGGCGTCCCCGTTGTAGTTGTGTCCCTGTGTACCGGTCGTCATTTATATTCCCTGTGTCCCGGTCGTCATTTGTATCCCGGTGTCCCGGTCTGTATATACATTCGTTTTTGAAATGGTAAATGATGAAATAAATTTTTGTATTTTTCCCCTTTTTTCTTTTTATTTTTTTTGGTTATTACTTTTTTATATTTTTTTTATTTTTTTATCTTTTTTCTTTTTAGTTTTTTTTATTTTCATTTTTTTTTTAGTTTTTTTTTCTCCCATTTTTCATTTTTTTTTCTTTTTTTATTTTTTTTTCTTTTTATTTTTTTTAGTTTTTTAGCTTTTTTAGTTTTTTTATTAGTTTTTAGTTTTTTTTCTTTTTAGTTTTTTTTAGTTTTTACCTTTTTTAAGTTTTTTAGTTTTTTTTTTTACTTATGTCCATGTCGTCATTTATACTCCCTGTATCCCGGTCGTCATTTGTGTCCCTGTGCTTTGTAGATGGTGATTGCTAATCGAACATTCCTTGTGTCCTGGTCGCTTTCTCTTTGAGTGTCCCGGTCGTCATTTGTGTCCCGATGTCCCTGTCTGTAATTTCGTCAGTCGAAAACAAGACGTCAGTCGACACATAAACATGACGTCACTCGACAGACACACACATACACAGACAACTTTGTCTTATATAGATAGACTAGCTGTTGGGGTGGCGCTTCGCGCCACCCCAACACCTAGTTGGTGGGGTACTTCGCGCCCCCCAAGCCCCCCCGCTCGCGTAAGTCGTTACTCGCCATATTAGTTACGCGCCATTGTAGTTGTGTCCCTGTGTCCCATCTGTGAATATAGATAGATTTATATATTTGTTTCAAACTACGTAAAATTTGCGAATATACAACATTCTTGGCTTTCCCATTGTCTGTCCATATACAAAGCCTTATGTACTAATAATGACGTCATATGCAAACACTCTTTTTACAAACAAACAAACATGCATACACACAACTCGTTTTTATATAGATAGATAGATATATAGATACAATACAAATTAACTGCGTAAAACTTGCGAATATACAACATTCTTCGCTGTCCAAGTGTCGCTGCATATAAATAGATTGTCAGGTTTACCGACCCTCGAACATGCAACGTACAATTGTCCATGGGAAAAACAATCAGTATTAAGATCTATACCAAATTTTTTTATGATTGACCTTGAGCTTTGTTAATGGTGATTGCAAATGCTAATCGAATTGGGAATTGCAATCTTTTAAATTGAAAAGGCAGATCCGTTGGAATCATGGGAATGCGAGGAATAAGAACAGCCTCACCCTCAAAAGGCCCTGTCAATATTGTGGCCTCTATTAGGTTTTCCATTGTTTTTTTTACGGCAAGTCGCGTGCCATTGCAAAGCTTTGGTGGGTTGATACTTCTTAAAAGTATTATTGGTACGCCTATTTTTAGTTGTAGCACGTGTGGTGGAAACCCTGAAAGATCCACGGAATTTAAAAATTCAGATGGATAATTAACCGCTTCATTTGGTTCCAAAACTGTGTCGACTGACTTGTAAAGGACTGCCTGGTCTCGAATCTTGGTCAAAACAATATTGTTGATTTTGTGGACGTCTATATTTTTGGGTGCAAGAATCGCTCTTTCACTTAGCCATTTATTATTTTTATAATTGTTTAGAATTGATCAGCAATTGATCTGAAAATGTTTGACCAGAGTCACCGTTTTGCAATCGGACACGCATATTCGTAGTTAATTTTAATGTTTTTACGTGTGCCCATAAATTAGGATTTTTCAGGCAAGTATTCATTTCGTCTGCAGGAGTTGATCTAGGTATTATAGGTAATGTTTGCCTGAAATCTCCCGCAAGCAATAAGCAATATTAATGTGCTGCCAAAGGGTTTCGACTTCCCTCGCAAATCTTTCAAGCATTGATCCAGAGCCTCAAGCGATTTTTTGTGTGCCATTGTGCACTCATCCCAAATAATAAGTTTGCATTGCTGCAATACTTTACCCATTCCAGATGATTTGGAAATATTGCACGTGGGAGTTTCTGTAGAATGCAAATTCAGAGGCAATTTCAAAGCGGAATGAGCAGTTCTTCCACCAGGCAGCAATGTTGCGGCTATTCCGGATGACACAATTGCCAACGCTATATCATTTTTTCATCGAATTAATGCTAGAATCAGTTTTATCACAAACGTTTTACCAGTACCTCCTGGCGCATCCAAAAAGAAAATTTCTCCAACGTTTTTATCGACACAATGCATTATCGTATCATAAATGTCTTTTTTTTCCGACGTTAACTTGGAAATGTTATTTTGTACATACGACAATAGATCACTCGTACTGTAACTTTGTTCACGATCCAATTCTACACATGTCGAAACAGCAACGATGCGGTTAGGTGACGGCATTCCCGAATCCTGAAGAGGTTTGTTTGCCATACGTACGCACAAATCTTCTATAATAACTAAAGTGTAGTTATAAATTTCTGATGTAAAATCAAAAGTCATATCTGACGTCTCTAGCTGTTTTCGATGGAGTATATCTTCGGACATTTTTGACTTATATTTTTCCCATAACTCTGTAGGAGCTGATGGAGAGCAAGTTGTTAAAATGATGCCAAACAATGCACGAATTTGACTTGGAGTTGACGTTTCGCACGCGTCATTGATTCAGTTATCCTAGTGTTGGTCATTCTCCAATAAATTCAGAGCTTGGCATGCACTACGGTAAGTGTCATGTATAGTACCGTTTACAGTTCTCAAATACTCAAAGGATGTCGGACCGGGTACATTCACCAAAAGCAGGCGTAGAAAGAAGCATTCATGTTGATTGGGGTGAACGGTGTAGAGTCTTCCTATCGTGGTATCTTTGAAGATGGTAGGTTGGCCGTCGACTGACTTACCCTGTTTTCGACGTTCAAATACTTTATTTTTTGTATTCCACGTGTAATACGAAGGCACTTCAGTATACAGCAGTTTTTTTGCAAAAGAATCATTTTTGCAAAGCGAAAAGAAGCCGGTTAACTTTGTATCCGGTGGATTCAGGGCTCTTTGTTGCACGTTGGTTTCCGAGAAATAAACACGTTGACCATTCTGTAAATGTACCGCTAAGTGAACAACAGCTTGACTACGTTCATGTATCGGAAATGAAAGAATTCGCCAAACAGCTTCATTACTGCTTATGTATCTTCCAGCCTGATATTGTACGATTTCATTGATATCTTTGATTTCGGGCTTCAAGCCAAAAACTGCCATGTCACTGCCTTTGTTGACGTATTTACATATGTATTTGATTGCCTTTACGGAGTTACAGTATTCAACGTTACGTGTGCATTAAATGTTTTTGATAATAATGGGGAATATGGAACAACCCACTGGTTATCTACTTCGATGGTGGTACCATTACGCTTCTTTATTATTGCTGTTTTACCGCCATCTTCAGTAGATCTTCTTCTATATTGTGGGTAACCATCATTGCCAGTAATTGTGTTGGATACTAAAAGTCGAGGATATTGCTTTGTGCACCTTCCTTTGGCCATGCATGGTGAATTTTCGTTCAGTGCACCGCAAGGTCCATGTATCATATTTTTTACAATAATATCATGTAACCCCTTATCGACATTTTCATCAGGTATTTCAGCGGAAATCACATCATCAATTTCGTTCGAAGTAATTTTTTTATGTAGCCAGATTAGTATATGTGCGTGTGGCAAACCTCGTTTTTGCCATTCCACTGAGTACATCCAGCATCGCACTGACCCAAACACTTCAAAATTTACTATGTAGTTTATCAGTGATTTCAACTTTTGCCGGAAGACACGGGCCGTAATGTCATGTCAATGAACCGCCGATTGTCCTTGAAGTAAAAGCTGCAGTATCTCGTCCCAAGATTGATTACATGTAAATGTAATAAATAAATCTGGACGACCATAGAGACGAACATATGCAATAGCATCTTGAGCATATTCATGCATATGACGGGGACTGCCAGCATATGACGAAGGTAAAATTGTTAATCTTCCAACGTTTGTGGTATTACCGTCATTTATAACTGCATCTCGCAAATGAACGTATTGTTCAGAGCGGAGCTTGGTCTGATTCAGGCGGATATATAGCAAACGTTCTGATTCAATTTTAGCATACATATCAACGACAAATTGGTGAAACAATTCACGGCATTTTAAAATATAATTTTCTTCATCCTGCCGAATCATTAGTCTATAGGAATAATAATGCATTGCCCTGCATTTCTTATTCATTTCTTTGTTAGTGGCTGGATTCATCAATTTAATATTAAAGTGATAGCCGTCGGCTCCATCCCAAAAAATGATAGGATATTGTAGGTCATCGTAGCATCGATGAGCTTCAGCAATTCTTAACAACTGAGCGTTTCGCTTATGAAGAATAATATCTCGAGGTAAAAACTGATCACCGACCATAACGATTGCCATTTTGTCGGTAGTTGGAGCATTGTATCTACGCACATGTTGGCCAGGAGGCGTTTTGTCAGCGGAAATAACAATTTTATGCGGATCAGTAGGCATCAAATCGATGGCTGTTTTGAACAGACGCACTAAATTATTATTTTCGTGGAAAAGATGTTGCAATTGGGAAACGATTGTCCTTTCAACGTTGGGAGAAATTTCGCAACGTGCATTCAATTCAGAATTTCTATCACTGATGAAGTACAATTGTAAAAATTTATGATACTCGCCTGAGAATGGTAGAAGGGACCCTGCTCTATGATAAATTTGCCCTTTTGCTTTGAAAGTAGACATTTATTGATCTGGATTTTCGATTTGGGCTCCAACTGACGTCATTTGGAAACATGAGTTATATTTTCTGATTTGTGACAAAAAACGCTTAGATTCTGACGTAGTTCCAGTAAGGAAATTCTTCAATGGCTCTGGTGGTGCAGCCAATAGAGGAAGTTTAACTTTTCCTGAGGCGCAACATATTCCCATTGTTTCACCATTGAATTTCAAGGCCTTGCAATAGGGACAAATTTTAGACATAGTCCCGATTTGAACACATCTACTCAAGCTATAATCATCGACTGGGCTGTACCTGAATGCCAGGCGATAACTTTCAGGTTGCTCTGATTCTTCGGCACGCTTTCTCTTCTTACTTTCTCTATCAGCAGCAAGCCTGATTTCTTGCTGTTCTTGTGATTCCTCGGCACGCCTTCTTTTTTCACTTTCTCTTTTAGCAGCAAGTCTGGTTTCATGTTGCTCTGGTAGTTCCTCGGCATGCCTTCTTTTTTCACTTTCTCTTTTAGCAGCAAGTCTGGTTTCATGTTGCTCTGGTAGTTCCTCGGTACGCCTTCTTTTTCCACTTTCTCTTTTAGCAGCAAGTCTGGTTTCGCGTTGCTCTGGTAGTTCCTCGGCACGCTTTCTTTTATTATTTTCTCTATCTTCCTAAAGCCTGTTTCCTTGCTGTTCTTTTGATTCCTCGGCACGCTTTCTTTTCTTACTTTCTCTATCAGCAGCAAGCCTGATTTCTTGCTGTTCTTGTGATTCCTCGGCACGCCTTCTTTTTTCACTTTCTCTTTTAGCAGCAAGTCTGGTTTCATGGTGCTCTGGTAGTTCCTCGGCATGCCTTCTTTTTTCACTTTCTCTTTTAGCAGCAAGTCTGGTTTCATGTTGCTCTGGTAGTTCCTCGGTACGCCTTCTTTTTTCACTTTCTCTTTTAGCAGCAAGTCTGGTTTCGCGTTGCTCTGGTAGTTCCTCGGCACGCTTTCTTTTATTATTTTCTCTATCTTCCTCAAGCCTGTTTCCTTGCTGTTCTTTTGATTCCTCGGCACGCTTTCTTTTCTTACTTTCTCTATCAGCAGCAATTTTTTAGGCATAGACTCTTTGAGCATCTTCCTCGGCTGTTGCCCTTGTAAGTTCATCAGTCATTTTACAGTTAAACATTAATAGATTTCTACGTGGACGCATGTCTTAAATATCTTTAATGACGTCACCGTCATAACAAAAATGACGACAACTAACTTCATGACGTCAGTCAACACACAAACATGACGTCACCCGAAAGACAAGCCCACACATCCACAGACAACTTATCTATCTATCTATATATATAAAAATAAGTTGTCTGTGGATGTGTGGGTCTGACTGTCGGGTGACGTTATGTTTGTGTGTTGACTGACGTCAGGTTTTCGACTGATGAAATTACAGACCGGGACATCGGGACACAAATGACGACCGGGACACCGGCACATAGGGAACGTAAATGACGACCGGGACACTCAAAGAGAAAGCGACCGGGACACAAGGAATTTTCGATTAGCAATCACCATCAACAAAGAACCGGGACACAAATGACAACCGGGACACAGGTAGTATAAATGACGACCAGGACATAAGTAAAAAAAAACTAAAAAAAACTAAAAAAAGGTAAAACTACAAAAAAACTAAAAAGAAAAAAAACTAAAAACTATAAAAAAAAACTAGTAAAGCTAAAAAACTAAAAAAAATAAAAAAGAAAAAAAAATAAAAAAAGGAAAAAAATGAAAAATAAAGGAGAAAAACAAAACTAAAAAAAATAAAAAGAAAAAGAAAAAAACTAAAAAGAAAAAAAGGGGAAAAATACAAAATTTATTTCATCATACACCATTTCAAAAACGAATGTATATACAGACCGGGACACCGGGATACAAATGACGACCGGGACACAGGGAATATAAATGACGACCGGGACACAACTACAACGGAGACACCGGGGGGCACAGGGGATATAAAAATAACGACGGGGACACAGGGAATGTTCGATTAGCAATCACCATCAACAAAGCTCAAGGACAATCATTAGAATCATGAGGTATAACTAAAAAAACTAAAAAAAAGGTAAAAAACTAAAAACTAAAAAAAAGACCAAGGAATATAAATGACGCCCGGGACACTCAAAGAGAAATCACAGACTGGGGCACCGGGACACAAATGACGACCGGGACACAGGGAATATAAATGACGACCGGGACACAGGGACACAACTACAACGGGGACTCCGGGGGGCACAGGGGGATATATAAATGACGACGGCGACACAGGGAATGGTCGATTAGCAATCACCATCAACAAAGCTCAAGGTACTCATTAGAATCATGAGTCATAGATCTGAATACGGATTGTTTTCCCATGGACCATTATATGTTGCATGTTCAAGAGTCGGTAAACCTGACGATCTATTTATATGCACAGACAATGGGACAGCAAAGAATGTTGTATATTCGCAAGTTTTACGTAGTTAAAAACATATATATATATATATATATATATATATATATATATATATATATATATATATATATATATATATATATATATATATATATATATATATATATATATATATATATATATATATATATATATATATATATATATATATATATATATATATATATATATATATGTATGTATATATATATATTATATATATATATATATATATATATATATATATATATATATATATATATATATATATATATATATATATATATATATATATATATATATATATATATATATATATATATATATATATATATATATCTATATATATAAAAATAAGTTGTCTGTGGATCTGTGGATCGTGGATCAGGTGACGTCATGTTTCTGTGTCGGCTGACGTCATGAAATTAGTTGTCGTCATTTTTGTTATGACGATGCTTAGTATATTGTAAAACACATTAATTTGGTTAATAATATACCATTTAAAACACCAAAATGAACATGCTGGAGTAGTCACTCGGTGAGAGAGGGTGTCAGAACGGAGAATGAAGGTCCCAGGTTCAAATCCTGGTTAGGCTAAAAAAAGGTAAAAAACTAAAAACTAAAAAAAAAACTGAAAAAACTAAAAAAAGGCAAAAACTACAAAAAAAAATAAAAACTAATAAAAAAATAAAACAGCCGAAAAACTAAAAAAACTAAAGAAACTAAAAAAAGGAAAAAACTTAAAAAACTAAAAACTAAAAAAAACTAAAAAAAGGAAAAAACTGAAAAATAGAAGAGAAAAAGAAAACTAATAAAATTAAAAATAAACATAAAAAAAAATAAAAAAGATAAAAACTAAAAATAAAGTAAAAAGAAAAAACGAAAAAAAAATAAAAAAGCTAAAAAAAAGGTAAAAACCAATAAAAAACTAAAAAGAAAAAAGGTGAAAAACTAAAAAAAAATTTAATCTAAAAAACTAAAAAAAACTAAAAAGGTAAAAACTAAAAGAACTAAAAAAGAAAAAAAAACTAAAAAAAGGAAAAAAACTGAAAAATAAAGGAGAAAAAGAAAACTAAAAAAATATAAATAAAAGTAAAAAAACTAAAAAGATAAAAACTTCAAAAAAAAACTAAAAAGAAAAAGAAAGAAACTAAAAAACCTAAAAAAAGGTCAAAACCAATAAAAAAAACTAAAAGGAAAAAAAGGGAAAAAATTAAAAATTTATTTCATCATATACCAATTCAAAAACGAATGTATACCGGGATGACGACCGGGACACAGGGAATATAAATGACACAACTACAACGGGGACGCCGGGGGCACAGGGGGATATAAATGAGGACCGGGACACCGGGACACAAGGAATATAAATGACGCCCGGGACGCTCAAAGAGAAATCACAGACTGGGACACCGGGACACAAATGACGACCGGGACACAGGGAATATAAATGACGACCGGGACACAGGGACATAACTACAAAGGGGACGCCGGGGTGCACAGGGGGATATATAAATGACGATGGCGACTCAGGGAATGGTCGATTAGCAATCACCATCAACAAAGCTCAAGGGCAATCATTAGAATCATGAGGTATAGATCTGAATACTGATTGTTTTCCCATGGACCATTATATGTTGCATGTTCAAGAGTCGGTAAACCTGACAATCTATTTATATGCACAGACAATGGGACAGCAAAGAATGTTGTATATTCGCAAGTTTTACGTAGTTAAAAACATATATATATATATATATATATATATATATATATATATATATATATATATATATATATATATATATATATATATATATATATTTATATCTATATTCACAGGTGGGACATAGGGACACAACTACAATGGCGCGTAACTAATATGGCGCGTAACGACTTACGCGCGCGGGGGGGCTTGGGGGGGGGGCGCGAAGCGCCCCCACCAACTAGGTGTTGGGGTGGCGCGAAGCGCCACCCCAACAGCTAGTATATATATATATATATATATATATATATATATATATATATATATATATATATATATATATATATATATATATATATATATGTATGTATATATATATATATATATGTATATATATATATATATATATATATATATATATATATATATATATATATATATATATATATATATATATATATATATATATATATATATATATATATATATTCACAGGTGGGACATAGGGACACAACTACAATGGCGTGTATTTCATATGGCGCGTGACGAGTTACGCGTGCGGGGGGGGCCAACACCAACTAGGTGTTGGGGAGGCGCGAAGCGCCACCCCAACAGCTAGTTTTTATATATATAGATAGATAGATAGATAAGTTGTTTGTCTGTGTGTCTGTCTACTGAGGACATGTTTTTGTGTCGACTGACGTCATGTTGGTCAACTGACGTATATTGGCGAGGGGGTAGGTATTGACGAGGGGGTGAACCCCTCATATCTATCTATATATATAAAAATAAGTTGTCTGTCTGTGTGTCTGTCAGGTGACGTCATATTTCTGTGTCGACTGACGTCATGAAGTTAGTTGTCGTCATTTTTGCTATGACGGTGACGTCATTAAAGATATTTAAGACATATATGTTCACGTAGAAATCTATTAATGTTTAAGTTTAAAATGACTGATGAACTTACAATGGCAAAAGCCGATGAAGATGCTCAAAGAGTCTATGCCAAAAAACTTGCTCCTGATAGAGAAAGTCAGAAAAGAAAGCGTGCCGAGGAATCAAAAGAACAGCAAGGAAACAGGCTTGAGGCTAAAGAACGCAAAACCACGCAGTTAGATGAAGATCCACCTGGACAGTGAGAGTCAAAACATATCAAAACTGAAAATGATAGCGATGATGATTGGGGTTGGGATTTTGACTTGGATAAGGTCATCAATGCCTACCAGATTTTAGTTAAAAAAAACAAAGGTTCGGCGATATGTATTTCATAGTGAAGCTGAAAAATAAAGAAGAAAAAGAAAACTGAAAAAAGAAAAAATGTAAAAAACTAAAAAATACTAAAAAGAAAAAACACTCAAAGAGAAATTACAGACCGGGACACAAATGACGACCGGGACCGAGGGAATATAAATAACGACCGGGACACTCAAAGACAAATTACAGACTGGGATACCGGGACACAAATGACGACCGGGACACAGGGAATATAAATGACGACCAGGACACAGGTATTTAAGAATATCGTTCAAAGACAAATTTTTAATTGTAAGAAGACCGTTGAAAGAGAAATTTCTAATTGTAAAATGATTAAAGAACCTACAATGGCAACACTCGAGGAAGCTGCTGCTTGCCTGAAAAATTCTAATTTATGGGCACACGTGAAAATATTAAAATTAACTACAAATATGCGTGTCCGATTGCAAAACGATGACTTTGGTCAAACATTTTCAGATCGATTGCTGGCAATTGGAAACGGAAAGCTCCCAGTAGACTCAATTTTAGGACGTATACAACTACCTGCTGATTTCTGTAATTTAGTGACGTCCAAAAATGAATTGATTGAAAAAGTATTTCCGAATATTCTAAAAAATTATAAAAATAATAAATGGCTAAGTGAAAGAGCGATTCTCGCACTCAAAAATATAGACGTCCACGAAATCAACAATATTGTTTTGACCAAGATTCGAGACCAGGCAGTCCTTTACAAGTCAGTCGACACAGTTTTGGAACCAAATGAAGCGGTTAATTATCCATCTGAATTTTTAAATTCCATAGATCTTTCAGGGTTTCCACCACACGTGCTACAACTAAAAATATGCGTACCAATACTACTTTTAAGAAATATCGACCCACCAAAGCTTTGCAATGGCACGCGACTTGCCGTAAAAAAAAAATGGAAAACCTAATAGAGGCCATAATCTTGACAGGGCCTTTTGAGGGTGAGGCTGTTCTTATTCCTTGCATTCCCATGATTCCAACGGATCTGCCTTTTCAATTTAAAAGATTGCAATTCCCAATTCGATTAGCATTTGCAATCACCATTAACAAAGCTCAAGGTCAATCATGAGAAAAATGTGGTATAGATCTTAATACTGATTGTTTTTCCCATGGACAATTGTACGTTGCATGTTCGAGGGTCGGTAAA
>NC_088883.1:7216287-7230084 GCF_032884065.1 Artemia franciscana
ATACCTCGCTCTTTATGCTAATGTATTTTTAGTACCCCTCATATGCTTAATAATCTCTGTTTGTTTTAAGTTTTGATGCTACTCCTTATTTTCAATTGAAAAAACTTTTTCATGTTTATTTTTCATTGTTTTTTTTTTTGTAATAATGCTAGAAATTCCTCTGCCATTTTCCTTGAGTTTCTCTTCCCCCATGACATATTCTTCCAAGGAAAGATACTCCCACATAGCCCTCTCCCCTCAACACAACACCCAAAACCAAAAGAATCCCCCTGAAAACGTCTGTACAATTCCCAATAACCATTACTGTATGTAAACACTGGTCAAAGTTTATAACTTGCAGCCCCTCCCCCAGGGACTGTGATGGAGTAAGTATCCCCAAAGACATAGTTACTTTGGTTTTCTACTATGAGGAACAAGATGACTATCTCAAAACTTTGATCTGTTGACTTTGGGAAAAAATGAGCGTGGGAGGGGGCTTAGGTGCCCTCCAATTTTTTGGTCACTTAAAAAGGGCACTAGAACTTTTCATTTCCATAAGAACGAGCCCTCTTGCGACATTCTAGGACCACGTGGTTGATACGATGACCCCTAAGAAAAAAAAACAACAAACAAACAAATAAACACGCACCCATGATCTGTCTTCTGGCAAAACCTAGGAAATTCCACATTTTTGTAGATAGGAGCTTCAAATTTTTGCTATAGGGTTCTCTTATATGCTGAATTCGATGCTGTGATTTTCGTTAAGATTCTATGACTTTTAGGGTGTGTTTCTTCCTATTTTCCAAAATAAGGTAAATTTTCTCAGGCTCGTAACTTTTGATGACAGAGATTAAATTTGGTGAAACATATATTTAAAATCAGCATGAAAATCCAATTCTTTTGATGTATCTTTTAGCATCAAAATTCTGATTTTTAGAGTTTTGTTTACTATTGAGCCGGGTCGCTCCTTACTACAGTTCGTTACCACGAACTGCTTGACTTATTGGGTACTAATTTCTTTTGTTAGTGGAATTTGTTGCTCATGATTTTTCTCTTCGTGAAACTTTTAAATTAGGTTTTTTCCTCGTGAAACTGATTTAATTCTTGGAACTTGTTGCACACTGATTTTTATTCATGGAAATTGTTGTGTGCTGATTTTGGTTCGTGAAACTGGTTACATATTGATTTTTTTCTTCGTGAAAATAAAACGTTTATTTTTCTCCTCGTGAAACTGATTTTGCTTAGTGAGCTTGTTTCGTGCTCATTTTCTTGTTTCTTGCTCATGTGGAGCTTATTGGGCACTATTTCTTTTTCTTGTGGAATTTGCTGCTCATGATTTGTGTCTTTGTGAAACTTTTAAATTAGGTTTTCTCCTCGTGAAACTGATTTTGTTCATAGAACTTGCTGCATACTGATTTTTATTTGTGGAACTTGTTGCGTGCTGTTTTTGTTTCTTGAAACTTGTTACATATTGAATTTTTTCATCGTGGATATAGAACATTTATTTTTCTCCTCGTGAAACTTATTTTGTCCATGCAACTTGTTGTGATCTGATATTTTGTCCTTATAACTTTTTGCGTGGTGATTTTTGTTCTTGAAACTTGTTGCTTGTTGTTTTTTTCTCTTTGCATAACTTATGCATTGATTTTTCTCCTAGTGAAGCAAATTTTGCACATGAAACTTGCTACCGGCATATGTTATTCGTTGAATTTGTTGCACTCTAATCTGTGTTCGTGAAACTCGTTGTACGTTCATTTTTCTCTCCGTGAAACTTTTACATCGATTCGTCTCGTCGTGAAACTGATTTTCTTCATGGAGCTTTCTTCTTGCTGATTTTGTTCACAGAACTTGTTGCGTGGTAATTTTTGCTCGTGAAACTTGTACCATGTTCATTTTATCTCTTTTTGCAACTTGTACATTGATTTTTTTTCTCTTCAAGAAACTGATTTTGTTCATGGAGCTTCTTGCGTGTTGATTTTTTTTGTTAGTGAAATTTCTTGCATATTGGTTTTTCTCATCGTGAAAGATTTTACATTGATTTTTCTCCTCAAGAAGCTGATTTTGTTCATGGAACTTGTTGTGAGCTGATTTTTGTTCTTGGAGCTTGTTGTGTGCTTTTGTTCGTAAGACTTGTTGCATCTATGTTTTTTTCCTCGGAAAACTTGTATATTGATTTTCTCCTCGTAAAACTGGTTTCGCTCATAGAACTTGGTACGTGCTGATTTTTGTTCGTGGAACTTTTTGTGCACTAATTTTTCGTGGTGAAACGTAGTGCATATCGATTTTTCTCTTTTTGAAATTTGTACATTGATTTTTCTCCTCACGAAACTCATTTTGTTCAGGGAACTTGTTTTTCCACCAAGTTTCATCCCGATCCCTCCACTCTAAGCGTTTTCCAAGATTTTAGGTTCTCCCTCCAACTCCCCCCTGTGTCACCGGATCCAGCCTGGATCTAAAATAACAGCTCTGAGACACGATATCCTTCTAAATATCAAATTTCATTAAGATCCGATCACCCGTTCTTAAGTAAAAATGCCTCATTTTCTAATTTTTTTCCAAATTAACCGTCCCCCCACTCCCTCAGATGATCGAATCGAGGAAACGACAATTTACAATTTCATCTGGTTTGGTCCCTTATACGCCTGCCAAATTTCATCATCCTAGCTTATCTGGAAGTCTTTATCTCAGTCTTTCATTCGTCTTCGTGGTGCGAAGATCATTTAGTCTAAAAAGGATAAAACTAATTGGACTGGTTTGACTGGATTTTATTGTCGCATTGCAAAGTGAAATAACTAACCGGTTTTGGCTCACCCGGAGATTTACTGTTTACCTGTGCTTGATTACATGCTGAATTAAATCAATAAGAAAGTGGCTTTATTGCAATCATTATGGCAGTATTACAAAAGAACTTTGATGAAGCAGTGAAGATTTTAACGGAAAAACTTGATGCCATAATCCGTTCTCAAAGAGACATCAACAAGTCCATTCAGTCCCTTACAGGAGAAATAGCTACGCTAAAAAAGGATGCCTCCGATCGAGATATAAAAATTGGCCAACTGGAAAAGGAGTCGGAGGATCAAAAATTAAGGTGTGATCAACTGGAGAATCAGGTACTGGAAAGTGATGTCAAGGACCGCAAATTAAATTTGTTAATTCATGGCATGCCTACTGAGTGGCCGTCTCAAATAGTTGAAGAAAATGTGAAAATTTTTTTATCTGATACAATGGAGATAAGCGACCCCATTCAGATTACGAAGTGCTACCGTATGCTTGGTGGTTCCGTTAACGTTACTAATCGAAGGCCTCGTCCGGCACCTATATTTATCTCGGTTGTAAACGAACAGAACATTCAGAGGATTCTCAACTCAGTTCGTAAATTGAAGGGGAGCGGCATTCGTGTGTGCACGGATCTTCCCCCCAAGCTAAACGCTATTCGAAATGAACTTCTTGCGAAAGCAAAGGATTTACGTGAATCAGATTCCGCAAAGTTTACGCGTGTTAAACAGAAGGGCTCGAAGCTTTGGCTTGAATCCAAATCCACGGCCTCGTCACCCTGGGAAAGAGTGATGGACTAGTTTTTGCTGTCCCTTTGTGATTATTATTAGTATTGTGATAGACATTTTGATTGATTTTCTTGCCACTTCTGTCACAGTGCTGTGTACATGTTGGGTTCTACAACCTCGTTTTTTGCGTATGATCTTTTTTTTTAGTTTTCTAGTGTTAGTAGGTCTAGTGAAAAAAATTAGGTTTCGAGGTCTTGTTTGTTCTCTGCCACTTTTTTACCCGATTTGCCTGATTAGTGGTGCGGTGCCATTTCCACTTTTTCGTCGTGCCTGCCTGGGACATAAGGTAAAGATGAAATTTATATATAGCACGTGAGTAGTGGGGAGTCTGGGGGAGGATTGGGGAGCTGCCTCGATGATCAGCTTGATCTAAAAAATATTTATTATGATTTTTCCCCTTTTGCTAAAGGTGTTTATGATGATCATTTAGCTAGCCTTCCTGCTACTGATTTTTTATTTGAAGGGGATTTAAGAACACCTGTATTTGATGGGAACTTAAGATCAGCACTTTTTAACTGCAGAGGTTTGGCTAGTAGCCACGAGTTTGTTTCGCAGTTACTTTGTAACCACAGGGTAAGTATTTTAGGCCTATGTGAAACCTTTTTAAGTAATGAAAATGCAGAATTCATGAATTGTGATGGGTTTAAATTTATATCTAATAATAGGGAAAATAGACAGGGTGGCGGAGTTGGACTTTTTGTTCGGGATGATATTCGATTTGTTGTGAAGAAGCAACTATCTAAGCATGACCAAGAGATGACCTTTGAGAGCATTTGCATTGAGTGTGTGATTGATAATAGGAAAGTTCTTGTTTGTGTTGTTTATCGATCACCATCGGCTTCGTTACAAGAGTTTTTGCGAATTTATGAATGCTTCATTGAAGATGTGACTAATTTGAATTCTGAGCAAGTTCTGGTAATGGGTGATTTTAATATTAATTTATTGTTAGCTCAGACAAATAGACCGGGAATTTCTAATCATTTGCATGAAAAATCGCTTGAGTTTCTGTGCATGAACCTATCAAAATCACTTTTACCATCATGCAGGTCTGCGACCCGGGTTACGGAAGATACGGCTACTCTCATTGATAATATTTTTTCTACTATCCCCGTTACTCTTTCGCATATTATATTTACAGATGTTTCTGACCATTGTGTGGTAGTTGCGGATGTTGGAATTAATCACAGACCAAAATTTTTGGAATTTAAACAAACTCGAAAAATTGATAAAGAAGGAATGGATAAATTGAGGAACCTTTTGTATTTAAATGAATGGACTGCAATTCTAGAATGTGAATGCCCTGAGATTTCTACGGCTCTGTTTTTAAAATATTTCCGTGAGTGCTTGGATGAAGCATGTCCATTGAGACGCATTAAAATAAAAAAATATACACTCCCTAAAAAACCATGGATCTCACGCGGGCTTCTACACTCTATTTCAATAAAAAATAAGCTATTTAAAATATCTATGTCATTCCCATCTACTAAAAATAAAGAAGAGTTTAAAAAGTATAAAAATGTCCTGACACAGTTAATTCGGAAAGCAAAAGCTAGATATTTTGAAAATTCATTTGTAGAACCTCGTGGGGATCAAAAACATACTTGGAGACTTATTAACTCTCTGTTGGGAAGGTCTCAAAAATCTTCATTTCCGAATGAAATGTTACGTGGTGATGGTACTTTTTCTTCCGATAAGCAAGAAATAGTGAACTTGCTCAATGCTCATTTTGTAAGCATCGGTGAAAAAACAGCTAATGCATCTCATGTTTCTCCAAATAATAATAACAATGATTTATTTAAAGATCACATGCCCCCTCCCTCTGATAAAAGCATGTTCCTTTCCCCGGTCACTGAAATTGAACTAAAACAGATCGTATCTAAAATGAAGAACGGTTCATCTGAAGCCCTTGATGGATCTTCTACTAATTTGGCCAAAGAAATATTCCCAGTTATATCACCGGTTTTATGCCACATTATTAATCTTATATTTGTAACTGGTGTCTATCCTTCAACATTTAAATCAGCAAGAATTGTGGCCCTACATAAAGGTGATGACCCGAGGCTTCCTGCTAATTATTGTCCTATATCGATACTCTCTGCTTTTTCGAAGGTTATAGAGCGAGCACTGTATAACAGAATTTATTCTTTTTTTGAGAAATTTGATTACATTTCTAAACTTCAGTTTGGATTTAGAAAAGAGCATTGCAGTGATCATCCTATGGCTATTATTGTCCAACATATTAATGATTGTCTTGACCGTGGAGAAACGCCTGCAACTATATTTTTAGACATACAGAAAGCTTTTGATTCCATTTCTCATGAAATTCTTTTGTATAAGCTTTCGAATGCTGGTATTCGTGGTAATTGCCTTAGGTTACTTGAATCGTATCTTCATGGGAGGCAGCAGATACTTATATATAATGATGTTAGATCTGATTCTTTACAGCAGTCAGATAAGGTTGGTGTTCCCCAGGGATCCGTATTAGGACCTCTGCTTTTCCTAGTTTACATTAATGATTTGTGCTCAGCTACTGGAGTTTCTTCTATAGACACTCAGTTTGCTGACGACACTGCAGCAACCGTTTCTGGTAAATCTCGTGAAGAGCTAGTGGTATAATGTGCAGACTGAAAAACCTTCTTCCATATTGCGCTCTTAAATCCATTTACTTTTCCCTTGTGCAATCCCATTTTGATTATGCATCTATTATTTTTTTGAACACTTTTAAAAGTAATGTTACCCCTCTACAGATTATACAAAATAAAGCAGTTCGTATACTTAAACCTTTTCTGCCTTCGCCATCAAACTTCCCCTTAAAATCGACAACAGAGACCCTTTTTTCACTTCATAATATTCTTCCTGTTCGGCAAAGTATCCAATTTTTAAGTGTTATGTTTAAGATTAAGCTTGAACGAGAAAAGCTCCCCAGATATTTTGCATCGATGGGTCTTATTTCTTCTCCTTCATCTTCACAAGTTGAAACCCGTGGTAAATATAATCTGCGGACTCCTAAGGTAGTTACAGAGAGGTCGCGTTTTTGCCTGAGGTATTTGATTCCTCTACATTGGGAAAGTTTGAAAAATGAGATTGATTTTAATATAAGCATATATGCTATAAGACGGAAGTTGAAAAGAGTGCTGATTGAAAGTTATAAATCTAAATAATATGATTTTTTATTTTTTTTTTATTTTTTTTTTTATAGGGATGTTTATATTTTTTTTTTTTTTTTAGTATTGGGTTGGTCTCTGGGGTTCGCCCATGAGGCCTCCAGATGTCTTATGACTCACTTGCTTTTAAGTTGTAAATTTAATTGTGTCTCAGGATGGTGCGCGGAGGATGGAAGTGGTATCGTACGGCACGGGATTTGTTTTTTATTTATTTCTGTCAAGTTTGGTTAAGAGAAGTTTTTATTTTTAATTTTGTGCATATTTAGTGTTTCTTAAAGGTAGCTCAATTGCATTCGAGCTATACTCTCAGCCTTGAGTTACCTAATATTTTGTATATATTGGTTATAATAAAAGAACCTTGAACCTTGAAGCCTAAACCAGCAAAACTGGGACCGACAGAATTTATGGCACTTGCTATTTACCAAGTTCCATAAAAAATAATTTCTGCTCAAGCAAAGAACAAAGTTTAAACTTAAAAGGAGCAACAGTTTTAAAGCTAATGAATAATTTTCTCTCTAAACTATTGGGGGACAACTGCCCCCTCCCTTTCCCCTCCTCAACGACACCACTGCTCTTCCCCTCCTCTGATGGTCTCAGATATAAGCCTAATAATATATATTTCTCCACTGCTATTTATCTCATGATACATCACATCTTCTTTGTTAATCGGTTTTCTAGGATTCTTGACCCATGAAAAGCCTCCCGCCAAGAGACTCCAATACAATTATTATACACAAATATTATTTGAAATGCTTTCACAATGTGATTTCACAATATGAAAATTTTCACAATGTGAAAGAAGAAATAAAAACTGATTAATAGAAAGATGTAGCAGTTATAAAGAAAGAAATTGATTGATTATGTGCTTTCTTTTAGTTTTTTTTATCCTAGGGCTATATCTCGGACCATCAGAGGGGGAGGGTACGTGATCAGACAAGCAACCATTTGGAAAGAGCATAAAATAAAAGATCTAATATTGCCATGTTTATTTTGTTACCATGTTTCCTTTAGATATGGTCAACCACAGCCGGTTTACCCTACTCCCCATTCAAACTAACCTGTTAGGGGGGTTGAATTGAACTAGGGAAGAGGTGAAGGGGGTTCATTTTCGTGGGGGTTGAGGTTAGTGTGGCTCAGCTAAACGAAAGTCAACTGGAATGAGATTTGAGCTAAACGGGGTCGAGTTAAAAGAAAGTTGAGATGCATCAGGGCTGAGTTGAATGACATTCGAGTCACACGGGGTTGAGCTAAATGGGTCTTGAGTTAAACGAAAGTTGATTTACCCGGAAACCATTTAATTTGTAAGCTGTTTCTATGGATCCCGAAATTATTGAGATGCTATTTGACCTTAAATACAATTAAGCACTGCTCTGGATTTTAGTGAGCATTTAGTTAAGCACTGCCCCGATTTTAGTGAGAACTAATGTTTGTCTTTGCAAGTGTTTCCCATGTAATTAAACCCTTGTTTAACTCCACCCATTTAACCCAGCCTTCGTTCAACTTAACCCCCATTCATCTCAACGCCCGTTTAACTCAACCTCGGTTTAACTCAACCATCGTTTAAATTAACCCCCAGTTGGCTCAACCAGGGTTTCCCACAAAATTAATGTTTGTGTGGGGTACTTATAAGATTTTGGCTTTCCTCTCAGTATTTTTCGCCCCTCTAACTCTATAATTAGAGTGATTTTTGAACTTTTGGGTGGGAATACGTGCATCTACAGCCACACCCTGAATTCATTCCCGAATTCAACTCCACCCTAATTTATTTCAGCCCCTGCAACAAGCTATATCATGTTAGGTTAAGTTGCAAGGGGTGACTTGAATGGGAATTGAGTTGCATGGGACTGAATTGAATTGGGTTCAGCTACATAGTGGTTGACTTAAATGAGATTTATTTCAAATGGTGTTGAGTTGCATCGGGGTCGAGTAAATGGGGGTTGGGTCTCACGAGGGTTGATTTAAAGGGGTTTGACTTAAACCAGGGTTGAGTTAAACGGTTTTGACTGGAATAGGGGTCGAGTTAAAAGAAGACTGAATTAAATGGTTTATGTTAGACAAAGTTAAGTTAAACGGGGGCTTTTTACGTGGGAACTACTCACAAAAACAAACATAACTTAGTGTAAAGTTAAGGGAGCAGTCATAACGAAGCTACACTTTTATATACTTCTTACGAAAAAATGCCACAAACTCTTATTTTTATGTATGATCGTATGTATATTTCTTATGTTTTGCTAGTCTCTTTTCCCCAGGGTTCTTTCTTTTTTTTTCTTTTTGTATAATATTCAGCACAATACACTACAATAAAAATGATATAGCGTAACTTAATACGATGAACAATTAACATGAACTAATTTAGCAATTTGTCTTATGTAATTTGTTTAAGATAATTGACAATGAAGTTCTTTTTTTATTATGTCAAAATATTGTATCTATTTTTACTTATGGATTTTCCCTATATTTTCCTAGTTTTTCGTAAGATTTTTTATCTTTTTATACCATTCTTTTGTCTCTTTCAGGTAGCATTTAGCAAGTTGCCACTCAATATAATCGACCTCATTGCAACTTTGAGCTTTTACTCTGACATAGTTCTTCAGGAGCTGGCTCAGAAGATGGAAAATGGCGATATCTTGGAATTTTTTTCAATAATAAGAATATTTAGGTTATTCAAATTAACGCGCCATTCTCCTGGCTTAAAAATTCTTATACATACATTCCAGGTACGTTGAATGCCGAAAAGCTGAAAACCATATCCAAGTCAGGCGAAACAAGAAAGCAATTCTTTTTTTACATTTTAATCAACATTTTAAATATTCTTGAGAACTGAAAATAAGCAAGTCACTCTGATTTATGATAAAATCTTTAATTTTATGACCCCTTCATCTGGAGCATATTTCCGAGTGTAGTTTTCACACTCTTTAGTTATTGTGCTTGGTTCCTACTTCCTACTCCGTCTTTTTTTGTTGTTTCTAAGACATTTTAATAATAAACTTCAATTCAGTAAGAACCATTAAGTATTTTATAGTTTTACTTTACATTTAAGTCAAATTCCCTTTGCTTTACTTCTGAGTTTACTTTGAAGCTGAATTTTTTTTGTTCAAACAGAGTTTTTTCTTCATTTTAGGCCCAAAATAGCAGCTCTGGTAATGCTGCAATCTATGCATAAGACAGATAAATCCTTGAATGCTATACGATATCCTATTTCGTTTGCCTTTTCTTATTTGATCTATCTGAAAATTTGGAAAGCTACACAATAATTGAAAGACCTTTGTTTTTGTCTCTTGATCTTTTTATCCAGCGTTCAAATATTTCTGAAAAGTCAGTTGGGCAAAAATTCCTCTAAAATTCACTTCAACTTAATTAGTTCTTAGCAAACCGATACGATTTTTTTCCTGTATTTCCCCCCCTGTTACTTATTAAATAAAAAAAAACAAGTTTTTTTTTAAATGAAAGTAAGGAGCGACATTAAAACTTAAAACGAACAGAAATTACTCCGTATATGAAAGGGGCTTTTCCTCCTCGACACCCCACTCCTTACACTAAAGTTTTTTACTGTTTTAAAAAGTAGAGTTGCGAGAAAGAATCCAACTTTAGCGCAAGGAGCGGGGTGTCGAGGATAAAAAGCCCCTTTCATATACGGAGTAATTTCTGTTCGTTTTAAGTTTTAATGTCGCTCCTTACTTTCATTTAAAAAAACTTTTTTTTAAAATTTCTGAAACTTTTTTTTTTTATTTAATTTCTGAAAGTGTTTGAATTAATGCATGTCTGATTTTGTCTCTCCGTACATAAATTACTAAAATGAAATTTGCATATTAATTCTTTTTTTTGCTAAATGGCTTTCTCTTAGTTTTGATCAGACGATTTTGAGAAATAAGGGGTGGGGAAGGGGGTCTAGTTACACCTAACCCCCTCTGTTACACCTAACCATGAGTTGGCTTAAAAACAGTTTCTATGAGTCCTGTGGTGGCGCAGTGGATTTGACCTTAGCTTGGTAATACGGGACCCAGAGATCGAATCACGCTGCAGGAATGCACTGCAGGGCCGACGCAGGGACCTTAGCAGTCAAGAAGCGTCATTAATTCTTAAATAATAATAATAACAGTTTCTATGAATATGCGAGGTAATAGTGCTGCTCTCCTGTATAAAATAAAAGGATATTTCTAGTCAAATTTTTATTTTAAAGTATCTTGCATCAATTAGATTTGATATGATTTTTCTACGAAGGATATTTTTGGACATAAGTTCACCCTTTGAGTCTGCTCATATATTTTTTTCTTTTTATCTAATTACATTAAAGTCTCCCACTCGTTACAGTAGCTCGGAGACCCCTTCTTCGTGAGAAAAACTGAGAAATAGTGACCAAAAAAGTATCTTTTCAAGTGAACATGGAAAAATATTTGCACATGACGTATATGCACATTATATGACGTATAAGTATAGATGACGTATACTGGCAGGAAAAATGATTATTGAACATGGAACGTATGTTGATTTATCTTTACTATCCCTGCTAACGCTGCTAGACTGAAGCAGAAAACTTAGCAGCTATTGTTAATATAAAACAATTGATATAAAGACATAACAAATTCATTGTGAGTATAGTCAGATTATACTTGCAGTATTAATATAGATCATGCCCGTTCAGGGCTGGCATTCCTTACGATTTTTTCATCGGCGTTCCTTACGATTATAATATTCTTAATCATCTCGTTTGCCAAAATAGCCGGGTTTTTTTTTAGTATTTTGATTGTGTTTTTGTAACAAAGAACATGTCATGGGGATTAGGCCTGCAAATGCTTTGGTTTTTCCCCCAACATCTTGAAATGTTAGTCCTGAGCTCAACATTTTCGGAAAATTCTGTGTACTGAACATTAACTTTAAGAAAGACTCTTAGTACATGTTATTATTGCTATTCCATATTTTGAGGTTTACTTTTGCAAATGAATCTGAGAAACTGTTCAATTCGCAGTGACAGGCGTGTATGTGTTTAGTTTTGAACTTCATGCGAACCAAATTAAGTTAAATATAATCAATTACAGGGCTAAGAAATTGAAAAGCGTTCGGTACTTGTTTTAATTATCTCCGACTATTAATAGCTATTAATTAATGCCTATGAATTAATTTATATTAATACAGGATTTAGTACTTATTTTAATTTGATTTGACATTTTATAAATAATATTAATGATAATCTTGACTTATATTGCTTTTGAATTAATGTGTTTAATCAAAATTTAATTATGAGCTGAATTATAAGGATGAAGTGGATTTTCAGGGTACTGAATGGATTGTATTTTTTGGATATAATTGATACTGATTGTAAGTTGAGAGTTTTTGTCTTGATTCCGTTTTTCTTTGCAATTTTTCAATTCCATTTATTCCTATTTTATGTTCGTTATATTTTACTTCTATTCAAGTATCTTTCATATATATTTATTTTTGTTTTGGCATATGTCAATACTCATCTTTAAATATTGATTTATGTATTTTTTTTACAGGCCTCTGCAAAAGAGCTGTTTCTACTTGTATTTTTTCTCATTCTCGGTATTGTTATTTTTGCCAGTTTGGTCTACTACGCAGAGAGACTTCAGTCTAATCCGAAAAATGATTTTAAGGTAAGCAAATCACATCCTTTTTAATTACGGTAGTTCCCATTTTTGTTTTCTAGTTTCTGGTCCGTTTGTTTTCAGTTTGTTTTTCTGTTTTGTGTGTGTTTTTTCTTTTGTATTATTTTCTTTATTCTAGTGGTTTTGATTTTGTTTCTGTAATTCTAAATTAAAAAAAAATTATATTTCGTTGTATTTTCAATTGGTTTTATATATTCCATCCGTTTGTTTGTCTATTTCCTATTTACTGTTCTGTTTTTTTTTTGCGTATTTAATTTAAAATATTTATTTTTCCTGTTCAGTTTGTTACCAAACTATAGTAATAAAATAGAGTTTAGTTTACATTATTTCAATTATATTGGTACACTATTGGTATTCAAGTAGTGAATTCTTACCTGAATCAAGCACTATGTGTAGATAATAGCTGTTCCTGGATTATAAAATTTTTAAGTAAATGGTTTTTTATACTTTTTGAAAATAGATAAAATCCAATTGGTATCTATGTATGCAGAGAGGGGAGGGAACTCCAGCTCTATCCCTCCCCTTTCTAAAAGCCGTTTTAGAAAACTTCTCCTTTTTTGTACTTTGCTTTTTATTTTCTTGTATTTGTCATATACTTGTCAATCTTTTGGTGTTCAATTTTCTTTGTTGTTGGCGGGGCTTAGTTATTTTTATGCTGTTTAGTCGTAAATAGTATGTTGTTTGTAAATTTAGCATGCATAAAGTGGAGTATGCACTACTGGTTATTAGTATCCACATTTAGATAATTTTACGTTTTCTGATAAATTTTTGTTTTTATGAATTATTTTTAAGATTGCTTTTTTCAGATAGTTGTCAAAACTGTTTCCAGTTCTGTACCTTTCAAAGTTTATATTCACCCTCTAATACACCCTCTAATTCACCCTCGGCCAACACAGCTACATACGCTCCTCCTCCATCCTAATCTATTCAAAGCCTCAATTTTTACACCATCCCAGGAAGTTCCTATTTCCTTTAAAACTTTCTTTATAACGTCCTCCAACTCTAGATAACGACGATCTGCTTTCCGTTTAGCCCTAGACGGTTGGCCGGAAGTAACAATGGTTGGCAATCTTTCATGATCATCCACAGAACGTGGCCTAGCCATCTCAGCCTTTCTTTTATTATAGCCCTAGAATACGGGATTCAACCACATTTTCTGTACATCCTACTGTTTGAAATATGGTCAGTCAGCCGGGTACCCAGAACAATCCGTCGGCAATTTCTCTGGAAAATATCTAGCAAATCTTCATCAGCTTTTCGGAGCAGTCATGCTTTAGAGCCATACTCGACCACTGTCATCACTGTAGCTTCTAATATTCTAATCTTCATTTTTGGACTTATCTTCCTTTTCTACCAAACTTTTTTTAACTGTAAAAAAAAAAAAAAAACACCCTAAGCCTTGACTATTCTACTTTTAACATCTTCACTGCTCCCTCCGTCTTTACTGGTAATACTACCAAGGTAAGT